>NW_026887740.1:0-8976 GCF_032173495.1 Musca vetustissima | reverse complement strand
CAACTTAAAATTTTCAATATTGTTCCACTCTTCCGTATTTTGGTGGGTTTGGTCACGTGTTTCAACCGAATTGTATGTAATTTTATGTTTTAGTTCATCAGTGAGCTCAAAATCTCCTTACAAAGAATTATCAATATTGGTCCAAGTTGCCAGGTAGAACCTACCAAAAATTAATATATCTCCATCCCGATTGTAGTCGCTAAAATATGTCATTCCGGGATATTGAGGTGAGACACATTTTTGCGAAAAATTATCTATTTAAGTCCAAGCGTTTATATAGCAATACATACAGGTCTCGCCCCATTTTAGATATTATAAACACATTGACCTAATTTTCTCATAGAGTTGGCTATAATTAGACACACAATAGGTAAAGATTTTAAAAAGACGCCATAATTATTTCCCGTTCAATTTTCGGTATGTTGAAGTTCTTACCCCCATTTTCCAACCTGACATGTTCAATACGAATAGGTAACATCGGACGGAAGTTTTGCTACAACCTTCAAATTAGATATTATGCTATTTTTTCTAATATTGCTCGTTTTTTGTTAGTTGTTCTCTTTACAGCTGAACTAATGAGAGATTTTTGAAAAGGAAATATCTCGTATATTAGTTTTCTCTATGATACACATTTTTGGTTATAAGTTCTAAGATATTTAAAAACGATTAGGTATATAACCAACTGATTTTATATTTCCAGTGACATATCGACATTTCTGGTACTTTAAGGAACAACATGTTCCTATTAGTATTATTTTCAAACAAATTAATCTAGGGCATAGATCTTAGGATCCGAATACATTTGATGACCACGTACTCGATTCAGAATGCCTTCTGATTTTTCATCCTTGCATTAGTCCCAAATGTACATGCATTCTATGGAAAACGCGAACATACAATGATCGTATGTACATTCAATGATATACTTCTCAATTATTGTTTGTATTGTCCCAAAAAGTTTTTTCAATACAATGTAAATCCAAATAAAAAATTAATTTTTTTTTAAAATTTCAATAAATGACAAATGTAGGCTTAAAGGGATGATACGCTACCAAATTTTGCCCAAAATCACTCAAAATAACAACTACGACGTGGTGCTATCAATATAGCTCGATATTAAATTCGTGGAAATGCAAATATGATGCGAAATATATATTTCGCAAAATTTTCGCGGTTTTCGATTTTTTTAAACCTTTTAAACCTTCCCTGGACCTCCACGAACATTTCAAGACTAAGTACAATTTTCGGCATTTTAGGTGTGTTTTTATACCCTCACCGTAAAGTGGTGTCAGATTTTTGTAATGGTGAAAATCTAGAATTTGATGTTTATGAGCGAGTCTTGTTTCTATTTTTGGCTTCTAAAGTTTCGGTGGATATAAGTTTATTAATATTTGAATTCGTGGAAAATAAATTTAAATGCGCATATAAGCTTGACTTTCGGATTTAATTAAATGTTTCCCAATATATTTAAAAACTTCCATATAACGGTACCCAAATATTAAGATAGCTTTTTATACCATCCACGATTTAAGATAGAACTTTGATATTTGCACATAATTTCTACTACTCATAAGATATTTGGTATTGAAAATGTTCAATTTTGAATCATTTTTTTTAGGGTACCCCCAATATTAAATAGGATTGCTTCTAATTTAATTTTAAGTATACTTATTGAGCAAAAATCTCCCTAATTAAAATTATCATGGCTGTAATTTTATATTCCGCCAAGGTTCTAAATATCCCCAATTTAACAGTACTCAACATTTTTCGATGCTGTGGGTACGTTTTTAAATCTAATCGGCTATAATTTGGCATTTGATTGTTTTATTTGGTAGAATGAATCCTATTAAATTATCAATATTGGTCTTTTGGTATTTTTCTCATGTGGTCTCAAATTTTCCTACCAAAAATTAGGATATACAGGTCCCGCTCCATTTTCGGTATTGTAAAGACTTTGACCGACTTTTCTCATAGAGTTGGCCTAACGTACATATTTGGACCCATACATATTTCCCGTTTAATTTCCGGTATGTTCAAGTTTTTATCTCCCGTTTTCCAACCTGAGTGTCTGTAATTTTGAACATATTTTTTCAAAGCATGGACAACCATAATTCTGTATCATAGTCCCTATAAAAATCTATATGAGAATACGAATAGGTAACATCATGAGACTCTTTGTTATAATACTTGTTTTGATGGAGTTTGATATCGAATATATGCGAGGTATTGTGTTTATAAGTTCAAAGACATTGACCAAAGTTTAGGCATATAACCACGATATAATGGTACCACCTGGTTCGATATTTCCCGTGACAAAACAACATTTTTGGTAATTAAAGGGGCTATAAAACTATTATTATTATTTTCAAGCAGAATAATATAGGGCATGGATCTGATAATCAGAAATCTATATCGAATGAATACTTCTCGATTATTTCTTGTACTCTCACATGATTATTTTTTGTACTATCACAATTTGAAAATATTCAATAATTGACAAATGAAGGCTTAAAGGGATGATAAGTTACAAATTCTAGACCAAAATATTTCAAAATAACAACTACGACGAAGTGCAATCGAAATAGCTCAATACTAAATTCGTGGAAATGCAAATATGCTTCATAATACATTTTGCAAATCGCCGCGAAATATTAGTCCTAGACCCACCTTTAAGTTTACCGATCGTCATATCTCGACTAGCTGAGTCGATCTAGACATGTGTGTCCGTCCGTCCGTCTGTCCATTATAATTTGTAAACACGATACAGGCCACAGTTATGGGCCAATCTTTACGAAATTTTGCATGTAGGATGGGTTCTGGCCAATGAAGACCCCTATTGTTTTTGGTAAAGATCGGTTAATATTTAGGGGATGGAATGGACCAAATACTAAATTTTTGTCGATTTTTCTGGTCGCTCCAGAGGCCGCAATTATTATCCGAACATCGTGAAATTTTACATGGAGAAGGGAATCGTGCCAAAGAATAACCATAAATGTTTTGATAAAGATCTGTCAATATTTGGCGGGTCCATTTGACCCTGGGGCGTATATACGTGCTCCTGAAGGACATATATCCGAGAAGTTGATAGTATATCCAAGAGGAGTAGTTGACGTTTAAATTGATACCAATTATATTGTCGTATGTACTCGGATGTGGGAGTTACATTTAAATATTTACAGGTGCTTACGTATTCAGATGTTATTTAGAAACACATTGCCACACTAGACGGCGGAAATATAGCGCAGATCGCTTTGAAATTTTCCATGAGGATCCAGGTATGCTCAAGGACAACGCCTATTATTTTCGGTGATGATCAGATAACAATTTCGGGATGAAGTGGACCGAAAACTTATTTTTGTTGTGTTTTTTTTTTCGACTCAATCTATAGGCCAAAATTAAAAGCCAAACATCAAAACGCAACCCACAGTGAAGGGAATATTGGTAATATTCGGAACATATGTCAGTGTAAGGAAGAGGTGCTGTTGACCTCTAAGCGGCAAGAAGGTGAAACTATCCCGAAATATTACCCAGGCTCCGAATAAAAATCCGCAGATAGATAGAATTCTGCGGTAGTTGTGTAGGATATCGTATGGTCGACCCGTCCGACTATACTGCTCCGATCACTGGTTTAATATGAGTTGATTAGTTATTTCCATAGAAATGCCATATGTGTATGGTTGACCACAAACTCAATTGGAATGTTCCTCAGTTTATATGGTTAATAACCGAATTTTCTTCCTAAATTTTTCATCCTTATTTCGTATGTAGTAACTCCTCGCTCATATAATTTGACATATATTCCGTATAATGATGAAATTAGAGCGTTGGATTTTCTCTAGTTTTACGAGTGTGGACAACTTTTCCTAGTTAATATATACTCCACCATTAAATGGATATCTTAATATTTATGATAAAGCCGCATTTTCCAACTGAAATGTCTACAATTGCATATCGGGTTTTGGAGAATGAAATACATTTTGTAGAAAATATTCGTTATTGGTACACGCTTTGACATATATCTCATATTACGGTACCACTGCATTTTCGGCACTTTTAAAGTTGAACCCACATTTTCCCAGCTACTTAGCTGTAATTAGCATCCTGAGTTCATCGAGTGTGAAATATTGCGGACTTTAGGAGGATTTGTCAGCATTTCCCAAGTGTGGAAAGAGTCTGGCATTCCGTGTTCTGAATTTCCAAAGAATTACAAAACCTGGACCATAACATAAAGACGTGAAATTTCAGTCCACGGCTCTTCAATAAAAAGTACCAGTCCCATTTTTCTGGATAGCCGGGAGTCATCTGTGTAACAACAGTTAACAGGGGGTATTTGTGGATCGTTCCTGTAAGTCATTAATATTTTTTTGGAACTATAGATTCACATGATGTGACTACTCTTGTTTCAGGTATTCAGTCTGACTCCAAACACCTAATTGAGAATCCGTATCTGTACATTCTTTTGGTTTTGCGGTATATTCTGTCTGGCGTCGAATAACCTTATGTTTTAAAGCTGTGAACGAGTTGGTGCTGTCTGCAAAACCCCACATATGCCTTGGCATCATGTTCACTGGACTTCCTCTAAAGATTTTACATTACTTGTATTGTCCGTTGCTGTTCACCACAATACAGATGCCTATATTATGAAACGAGATAGACCCATGGTTTCTTTTGAAAATATGCATAAAATCACATTACGCATGTCCGCCTGTCCATGTATTTTTAAGCAAAGTACAGGTCGCATTTACTATTCGAATGGTACAGCCCATTATTTGGCTCAAGGACAAACCCTATTTTTATACCCCCCACCATAGTATGGAGGGTATATTAGTTTTGTTTTTCCGTTTGTAACGCATCGAAATAATCATTTCCGACCCTATAAAGTATATATATATATATATATATATATATTCTTGATCAGCGTAAAATTCTATGACGATTTAAGCACGTCCGTCTGTCCGTCTGTTGTAATCACTCTAGCGTCTAAACGAATTGAATTAGATCGCCAAAATTTTGCATAGAGTCGTCTTTTGTCTGCAGGCAGGTCAAGTTCGAAGATGGGATATATCGGTCCACGTTTAGGCATAGCTCCCATATAAGGGTCCTCCCCAAGTTTCGGTATTTTGAGGTTCTTGATCTCGTTTTTCAACCGAATTCGCTGAAATTTGGTACTTTGAGTTCTTATTTGATAGCAAATCTCCCCACCAAAAATGATAAATATAGGTCCATTTTTTCGGATAGCTCCCATATAAGGGTCCTCCCCAATTTTCGGTATTTTGAGGTTCTCGAGCGGGTTTTTCAACTGAATTCGCTGAAATTTGGTACATGGGGTTTTTATTTGGTGCCAAATATCTAAACTATAGATTATAAACATCGGTTCATTTTTTCTGATAGCCCCCATATAAGGATACCCCCCCAATTTTCGGAATTTTAGGGTTCTTGAGCGCGTTTTTCAACCGAATTTGCAGTAATTTGGTATTTACCAAAAATTATTAATATTCACCCCTTTTTATACCCTTCAGCACACTGTCGTACAGGGTATTATGTATTTGTGCATATGTTTGTAACAGGCAAAAGGAAACAAGATAGACACATGGTTCCTTTTGAGAATATGCATAGAATCACTTACTAAGTTGATTTATGCAAGTCCGCCCGTCTGTCCCTCTGTCTGTCCATGTTAAATTGTAAACAAAGTACAGGTCGCATTTATGATCCGAATTGGATGAAAATTGGCACAGGTCTCTTATTTGGCCCAAGGACGAACCCTATTGAAATTGGGAAAAATCGGTTCAGATTTAGATATAGCTCCCATATATATTTTCGTCCGATTTATTGTATATGGAGCATCAAAGTCCCTAAAAATCTTCCGTTTTGACGAAATTTGACACAACGTACTGAATTTAGCCTAGACTGTTATGTGCAATGTTTCGTATAAATCGGTTCAGATTTAGATATAGCTCTCATATATATTTTTGTCCAATTTAAGGTAAATGAAGCATCAAAGACCCTAAAAATCTTCCGATTTGCACGAAATTTGCCACAGCGTACCGAATTCAGCCTAGACTGATGTGTGCAAAGTTTCATAAAAATCGGTTCAGACTTAGATATAGCTCCCGATTTTAGGATAATGGTGCACCAAACTGCTAATGTTTGTCCGATAGACACGAAAGTTTGCACAATGTATCAAATTGAGACTAGAATTACGTTATTACGTTTTGTTGAAATGGGTGCACATGCACACATAGCTTCCATATATATTTCGAACGGGTTCCTGGTTTAGATGGTGGAATGGTGCGGCATACCGAATAGCGTGTATCAAGTGTGTTATAAATTAATTTACATAGATTTGTCCTATTGTACGCAAACGACTCTAAATCTTCCCGAATGAAATGAAACCTAGCATAGGTTTCAAAATATATGTACGGATTGGTGTTAGTCGGTTCAAATATAGATAAAGATCACATATTTAATTTCGTTCAATTTCATATCAATATGCCTTCGAAAGGCGACGTCTATTAGAATATATATGTAGAATATACTAAAGTGGTGAGGGGTATCATATAGTCGGCCCAGTCCGACCTTAATACTTTCCTTACTGGTTTATATTAAAATAGTTAGCTAATTTGTTCCGTGTGTTGGGGTTATCCCCATGTAGCTGTATTCCACGATAGAATGGGGGATATTCTGTAGACGAAATTTTCAGTTCATATCCTGCATAGTATGGAATTCTAAAACGATTTAGTAGATTTAGCCATATGTTGTAATCACCTTTCTATTGGAGGAAATCGACATAAAAACTAGAACGTGAGGTTTGATAATGAACTATATCGACCTGCATTTAGACCCAGGTCCAATATAAAACATCCTACATATTTAATATTTAGCGTGATGCATGGTATTGGGATTCAAAACTAAATTATTAGCTTGGAATTTGAGCTATATCGGCCCTTAATTAGGCATAACCTTTTATATAATGAAACCTGTGAGCGGAGCAGTATAGTCGGACGGGGCCGACCATACGATACCCTACACAACTGCGAATGCATACTCCGAGCCTGGGCAATATTTCGTGATATTTGCACCCTCTTACCCGATTGGAGGTAAACAGCACCTCTTCCTTACACTGACATATTTCCCGAATATTACAGCTATTGTCCAGCTATTGTTCAGTACAGCTATTGTCCTTACACTGACATATTTTTCGAATATTACGAGTATTCAGTACTGCTTTTGTCCAGATTCCCTTCACCGTGGGATGTGTTGTGATGTTCGGCTTTCATTTGTAGTCTATAGATCGACTCGAAAATAACACAAAAAATTAAGTTTTCGGTCCACTTCATTCCAAAATTATTATCTGGTCATCACCGAAAATTATAGGCGTTGTCCTTGACCATAACTGAAACTTCATGGAACATTTCAAAGCGATCAGCGCTATAGTTCCCCTCTGTAGAGTGATAATGGGTTACTAAATAATATACGAATACGGAGATACCTGTAAATATTTAGGTGTAACTCCCACATCCGAGCACATACAACAATATAATTGGTATTAATTTAAACGTCAACCACTCCTCTTGGATATAATATAAACTTTTCGGGTCTATGTCCTTCAGGGGTAAATATATATGCTATAGAATACAAATTTTGTCATTTTTCACACAAAAGTCAGGGTCCATTTGACCCGCTAAATATTGACCGATCTTTATGAAAACAGGCATGCTTATTCTTTGGCCCGATCCCGGTCCATAACTGTGGCCTGTATCGTGTTTACAAATTATAATGGACAGACGGACGGACACACATGTCTATCTCGACTCAGCTAGTCGAGATATGACTATCGGTATACTTAAAGGTGGGTCTAGGACCAATATTTCGCGGCGTTACAAACTTTTGGGGCTGCACAAAGCTATAATACCCTGACAACATAGTTGTCAATATTGGTCCCGCTTTAGTATGCCTCTCATAAATTTGCCCTCTAAATTGGAGTATTTTCAGAATTTTATATACATGTTTAACCCTACTATGTCAAAATTTTGGGGTTTTGAGATTTTAGGGAAAAACACCCATTGAAATTGCTGAAATTTCTATTTGGTTTACAACAATCGATTGGTAGAATTGTAGTCATATGTATGTTCCCTATATTTTCATTTCAAATAATTTTAAGTATTTCTATGGTGGAGGGTATCCAAAGTTCAGACCGGCCGAACTTAACGCTTTTTCACGTGTTCTACATTACTACCATCACAGCTTCCACCCAACTTATTATTTATTACCAATATTTTAAGATATTTTAAGTTATAAGCTTGCAAACCTCAGTTTCAAGGAATTTAAACGATTTTTTAATTTCCCATATATGCTCAATAAGCATAGTTACAAAAGCATATCAACTTTTATTCACAAAGGACTCCTACTGTGTACGACACATGCTAACCACATTTATTTTTCGGTGGTGAGTGGTCACAGAAAGATAGCCAACCACTCGATTTTTCTTACAAAAATTTTAGTACCAATTCAAAGAGACTATATATTTTAGCATATACGAGTATTTCATGAATATGCTTGTTCTTTTTTATTCCGTTTTTAAGTTTTGCCCAGAGGGTGTTCCAATTTGAATGGTATTGATCTTATTCTGGCTATATTTTCCACATTTTACCGTTTTGCCTTTATAATGGTATGTTTCGGCATGTGTTGATACAAGGAATTGCCAGCCACACCCAAACCATTTACTTACCTTACCCATCAGGCACAGTAAATTTCAATCAGTATCGCATTGCTGGGGCTTCACTTCGTTGAACTGTGCTTTTGTATTTTGTGTTCCGCATATAGTTCGGTAGCAGTGAATTGTTCATTCGACTGTACAATATTTCGATTAAATTCACATTTATTTTCATTATATTCAGTTTTTTTCTTCGTATTTTCTTTGGGGTACTTTATTTCAGTTTTTTTTTTTTTGTCATAATTACATACGAACTAATTTTT
>NW_026887739.1:0-9012 GCF_032173495.1 Musca vetustissima | reverse complement strand
CATAACCACCAAAGAAGGTAGCAACTATTAATTGCCCTCAATATTTATAGGCTCTGGTGATTTGCTACAAAATATCATACATTTAATATATCAGATCAGGAACACCGTTCAGAATAAATAAACGTTGTCATAAAATACAAAAAATATATTACTTACTAGGTGTCTCCATAGACTTCCATTCATCTGACCATATCCATTGGAATGTCGTTCTTAATTTTGAATGTCTGCATTTTATTATTTTGTTTTTTATGAAAGCCATAATTTCACATCCAATTGTATAGTTGGTGTTGCTGGTAGCAAAACCCTTCACTTTTGGTTTTTGTTTTCTTTGCTTTTTTTGGATTTGTGAGAATATTTTTGTGCGCTTTAACCATCAAGTGATTTACGTAAATCCTTATTCGATGACACAGTCACACGCACATATACACTTACTCATATGACATTCAGCATATCCATATTGCTGTTTGAAGTTAAATCTGAGAATACCACACGAAAAAACAGCAACAACAGAACAAGAAAATAAAATATTTTTTATTTTATTAAAATTTAACAACATTGCCATAAATCTTTACCTAAAAAGAGCAGACGACAATTCAAATTTTTAACAAAACCACAAACGCAAAAACCGACAGACGCACGGAGAGAACGAAGTGGACGCAGGATGAATATGGGCTTTCAGACGAACAAACAAAACCAAAAGAAATGCATTGACGGAAACAGCTAAAGGCCAGGTTAATAATAACAACACCAACAGGCGGCAGCGTCAGCAAACTACACTGCGGCGGCCATCATCATAGCCATCATCAAAGTCAAATGCTGCAAAAGGAATTGTCAGTAGCAAAAATGTAGCAAGGGGTGCACCAACGGGGATTTACACAAAGTAACCAAAAGAGCTGTTAACTGACCAAAGAATAAAACTGAAATTCTGAAATTGATCCAGTTGTAAGCGAAAGCCCAGTGAATGAGAATAAATAAAAAACGACTACACATATACATATATGTTTGTTGGTAGATATGTAGGTTGGTTGACTATGCTGAAGTATTTCGTCAAAAGCAATAATTCTTATGAACATTTATAGTTCCAATGTTGCTGTTGGGTGAAAATCAAAACAAGAACAACAACACAAAACGAATTCAATACCAAAACTCTTCTTCTCACTTGAAAAATATCGTGAATATTTCTGTATTAACTGACATCCATGTAAAATGCTGAATAAAAGAAAAATTCTGCGGCTACTGCTGCTGTCGGTGATCATCCTGATTGCAGCATCCATCCAGAGCAGCAGCAGCGTCCTCATCAATGTGATGACAATTCTTCTGTGAACGGTCGGCAATGACCAGCTGAACATACGTGCAAGCCAAGCATAAGCCATAGGACCAACACTTAAATATGACCAACTAGCACTTGTAATTCAGCCATTTGACTTTTGAATCATGTCCATGTTATATATACATAAATTTATGTATATTTACAAATGATTGACAGTGGTTTGAAGAGCAAATTATTATAATCTTTTCCAAAAGGTGGGAATACTGGCTTAGCCCCCATAAAACAGTATCCCAAATATTCACTATTTTGAAAACTTTTTTCAATCGTCAGCAATTGAGTAGGAAATCTCCATATAAAAAACCTGTAAGGAAAGTAGTAAAGTCGGAGAGGGCCTATATGATACCCTTCACCATACTAAGTGGTGAAGGGTATCATATACCCTTCACCATATTAAGTGGTGAAGGGTATCATATAGGCCCTCTCCGACAGGTTTTTTATATGGAGATTTCCTACTCAATTGCTGACAATTGAAAAAAGTGTTCAAAATAGTGAATATTCGTGATACACTTTTATTTGTGATACACTTTTTAAGTCTGAAAAGTGAGTTTTTCAGTAGAAGCTTTCAAAGTATGGAAGTTTCTTTATTCTTACGTGCCATGCTAAGCACATTTTTGCTTATAACATTGGTTTGGATTGGCCGATGATTACCAAAATTTCAGAGAATTTAAATTAAGGGCCGTAGTATCTAAAAACGTAAAAAACTTTAAAACATGCTAAGTCGACTTAGCATACTATGGTTCGGAGGCGTCGATATGTGTCTTTACAGATGTCGTCTTTTCGAAGGAACATTGACATGAAATTGAACGAACTTAAAAATGCGAACTTTATCTATAAGTAAACCGACTAACATCAATCTATTCCATACTTTGTAAATATATTTTAAGCGAACTTTACACACGCTATTTGGTATGCTTCACTGTTTAAAATGTAATATCAATCAAGCACCCATTGATTATTTGGTTTACAATCAACATGAATAGGTTGAAATTATATATGGAAGCTATGCTATATCTAAATCAGAACCGATTTTAAGGAAACTTGGCCGAGATTAATTTATATTAATTTCACTACGTTTTGCCAATCGACCTAGCTATGGGTCTTTAGTACACCATTTACATAAAATCGGACGAAAGTATATATAGAACTATATGTAAATCTGAACCAATTTCAAGAAAACTTGACACACGAAAGGTTATAGTAACTCCAGTACATTGTACAAAATTGTGTGCGGGTCGGCCAATCTTTGATTCTTTAGTGCACATTTTACATAACATCGGACAAAACTTATATTGGAGCTATATCTAAATCTGAACCGATTTTCACGGACCCAATTCATTACCCTATGCCAAATTTCGTGCAAATCGAAAGATATATAGGGACTTTGGAGCCCCATTTACCTTAAATCGGACGAAAATATATATGGGAGCAGTTGTGTTGGGCGGGTTATTTGGGATACCATTTGTATTTTGTTTTCGCAAAATAGTGCCTTACCCCTCGGCGGACAATGCCATACATTCCCCACTAATAAATAGTTCTTTTTTTTTAAGCCTGGGATTAAGCCTGACTATTTGGCGAAAACAAAATACAAATGGTATCCCAAATAACCCACCAAACACTACTGAAGTTGTAGACGAGGCACGGTCATACTGTTTGGTTTATTGCTTAAGTAGCAGTACCAACAACAACGTTATGTGCATTCGTCACAAAGTGACGACACATAGCAGTGGGAAATGTATTGTAGTTGTCTGTAAATGCCTTATTGACCACGAAGTCAGGCGCCAACGAAACGAACTTCTCATTGGGGTCGTATCGCTGGTAACGTAAGAACTTCGAATTGTCACAAGAGACATTTGGGTTTGAAAGGTTTTTTGCAAAGAAGCTATTAATAGCTTCTAGGGAACTGATGAGGATCAGCGGCGAGATCCGAAACTATAGTCTTCCCTGCCTTACCCCTCGGCGGACAATGCCATACATTCCCCACTAATAAATAGTCCTTTTTTTATAAAAACAACAAACTGGGATTAAGCCTGACTATTTTGCGAAAACAAAATATATGGGAGCTATAAATAAATCTGACCCGATTTCCTCGAAACTTGGCACAAGTCATTCTTGACCTAAGTCAGTACTTTATATCAAATTTCGTGCAAATCGAAAGATACATAGGGACTTTGTTGGTCCATTTACCTTAAATTGGACGAAAATATATATGGGAGCTATTTCTAAATCTGGACCTATTTTCACGAAACTTAGCACACATCATTCTGGACCTAATTCAGTACTCTATGCCAAATTTCGTGCAAAGCGAATGATATATAGGGACTTTAGTGCATCATTAACCTTAAATCGGACGAAACTATATATGGGAGCTATATCTAAATCTGAACCGATTTTCTCGAACCATGGCACACATCATTCTGGACCTAATTCAGTACTCTGTGCCAAATTTCGTGCAAATCGAATGATATATAGGGACTTTGGTGTACCATTTACATTACATCGGACGAAACTATATATGCGAGTTATATCTAAATCTGAACCGATTTTCTCGAAACTTGGCACACATTATTCTTGATCTATTTCAGTACTCTGTGCCAAATTTCGTGCAAATCGAAAGATATAGAGTGGCTTTGGTGTCCCATTTACTTCAAATCGGACGAAAATATATATGGGAGCTATATCTTAATCTTAACACTAGATTGCCGAAGGCGGTCATTTTGACCGTTTTTCAATTTCAACTACAAAAACAGTTGTGTATATTATGACACAGCTTTTTAAAATTTGGTGACTTTTTGTACCACATAGAACTACGTTTATTAATCATAGTTGCTGCTCCCTTCCCTCTTTAATTTCCTGTATTCATATGTGCTATGACTTTTATTATTGAATAAAGTAAATTTCTTATTTGACCAGATCAGTTCAACAACATGAAAAACCGTTTGTTACTCTAGACACACAAACGAACACCACAGTGTGGTGAAGGGTATAATGATAAATATTGGTTTGGATTAAAAAGTTAATTAATTAAACTATTTTTGAACACGTTTTGTAAAGCTATGACCATTGATTACAAATATAAAATCAGATTTTAGAAATGAATTAAAATTATCCAAAATAGCGCATTAAATAATGTGGGGCCTACCCCGAAACCTAAGTCAATTGATTGTTTTTGGTACGAAGATTGCAAATCCTATGGGGATTCAAAATACTAAATTACGATCAAATTTGTTGAAAAACGCGAACAAAATCTCCGAAACACAAACATTTGGGATACCGTTGTATGGAGGCTACCCCAAATAGTGGACGAAAACTAATAATTTTTGTTAAGAATAGGAAATGCGAACCCATAATACCAAAATACACCCCGTTTGGTTGAATGTGAGACTTCCATTTTTGTACCCTACACAACTATGTTGTCAGGGTATTATAGCTTTGTGCAGCCCCAAGAGTTTGTAACACCGCGAAATATTAGTCCTAGACCCACCTTTAGGTATACCGATCGTCATATCTCGACTAGCTGAGTCGATCTAGACATGTGTGTCCGTCCGTCTGTCCTGTATAATTTATAAACACGATACAGGCCACAGTTATGGACCAATCTTCAGTTATGAACCAAATTTTGCATGTATAATGGGTTCGGGCCAATGAAGACCCCTATTGTTTTTGGTAAAGATCGGTTAATATTTAGAGGATGAAATGGAATAAATACTTTTTTTGTCTATATTTCTCATCGCTCCAGAGGCCGAAATTATGGCCCCAACATCTCGAGTTTTTACATGCAGAAGGGGATCGGGTCAAAGAATAAACATGCTTCTTTTGATAAAGATCGGCCAATAGTTAGCGGGTCAAATGGAACAATTACAAAATTTGTATTCTTTGGCGTATATATTTGCCCCCGAAGGAAATAGATACGAGAAGTTGATAGTATATCCTAGAGGAGTGGTTGACCTTTAAATTGATACTAATTGAATGGTCGTATGTACTCAGACGTGGGAGTTGCAATTAAATATTTACAGTTGCTTACGTACTGCGATATTATTTAGTAACCCATTACCACACTAGAGGGGGGGGGGGTAGAAATATAGCACAGATTGCTTTCTAGTTATGGTCAAGGACAACGCCTGTAATTTTCGGTGATGATCAGATAATAATTTTTGGGATGAAGTGGACCGAAATCTTAATTTTGTTGTTTTTTTTTTTTTTTTTTTTGAGCCGATCTACAGGCCACATTTATAAGCCGAACATCACATCACAACTCATGGGGAAGGAAACCTGGACAATAAATAGAAGGGCTGTACTGAAATAGAAGGGCTGTACTATTCGGAATATATTTCAGCGTAAGGAAGTGGTGCTGTTGACCACTAATCAGGCAATAGGTTGCAAATATCATTAAATATTGCCCAGGATCGGAAGAAACATCCGCAGAAGGTTAGAGTTCCGTGGTAGTTGTGTAGGGTATCGTATGGTCGGCCCCGTCTGACTATACTGCTCCGCTCACTGGTTTATCATCATTTTGACTTTGACCTCAGATCATTTGTAAACTGCGACCCAGAATGTTATAAAATTTTACTGGTGCAAAGCTCAAAGTCTCTAGATTCGAAATATATAAAGTTTTATCGGCTCTACCTAAAATGGATTTTTTGCCAAAAAATTGGATTCCAAATTATAGTTAATTCGGTTGAAAAATGTGACAAACTCTCCAATATAGTGATATTGGGAGTGCCGTTGTATAGGGAATACCTTAAATTATTGATAATATTTGGTAGGGCAATTTGTTAGCTTTTGAGGACACAAAATACCAAATTATTCAGCTCAATATACCAAGAATCGTTGGGGAACCCCTATATGGAGACTATACAAAACTATGGGCCGATATATGGAGTATTTATTAAATACTCCATTTTGGATCTAACATCTCGAAATATTCGCCGGCTATGCTATTAAGCACATATACTCTTGATCAGATTGAAATTCTATATCGATTTAGCTATGTCTGTACCTCACGACAGAGGTCGAAAATCTTTTTGTGGCATAGCTCCATATATAGACAGGCCAAGTCGTATTTTTGGTATTTTGATTATCCTAGGCGCATTTTGTTTCGGAAGTGACTAAAATTGTTAGTAGTTAAAATTTTTTCACTGTAATATTTTTATATATCCATGATTTGGTATAAATATTGACATTGTGGGTTGTCTGTTGCATGCAGGCAGAGTGTGATATAGGTCTACGTTTTGGTATAGGACCAATGGTCCTTGTAGAGTGGAAAATGTGGTTGCAGAAAAAGTTTGCCTCGGGATTAATTTTCGATTTGTTATTTGCATTTGTGAAATATCATACACATTTTTAAGAATTCCTCCAATCCACCATATAAACTACTGTTTTCTCTCGTCAGCGGTACCAAATGCAAGAAAACGATTGAAAAGTTGATGATGATGTGGACAATAACGACAATAGGTAAATATCGGCATAAACTCATAAAAAAACTTCTGACAGCACAAAAAAGAGGTGTTGACACATTGATTTATCTGGCATGCTACCGTATGCATACGCGTTGGATACGACTAACCACACACAACCATTATCAACAATGAGCAATGGTTGGTCAACAACAAAGGCAAGAAACACAAGGAGCGGGCAACAACGCTTCGCAGTCAATAATATCCAGAACGCATTGCTGATCTGCTGCTTTTTTTGTTTTGCTTTGCCTTTTAAATTGTTTTTTGTTTAAGCCAAAAGTAACAAATAACTTCGAAAGCAAACAAACAAAAATATCATCGATACAAAAGAATACAGGAGAACACATTCAGTGAGCACCTCAAAATCAAATCTGGTAACATCATAACCACAACAACAGCAACAACAAACAGAGGCCAACAAACAATGGCTTAAAAAATGGTCAACATAAAATCATAATAACGCGTTTAACTCAATTCAGGATAACCTGCTGTGTTTGAATTTGGTAGCAGAGAATTGAAAGTGGCCACTGCTGGTAGGATAGAGTACGACGACGCTTAAAAAGTGGTAAGATGGTAAAAAAGCGACATCACCAATCAATTTTAAAATTTCATTTTGGTATTTCAATACGAGCAGAACCCATCAACGACCCCAAGATTGAAGGCAACCAGGGGCGGCCCATGAACATTATAAATTGGCTTAAATGTGTTATAACTTGGCTTACTTAAACAGACAGCAGATCAAAATCTTCAACAGAAGCGTTTGATTTTACTTATAAATATTTGTATAACGAAATATGTATGAATGTGTGTGTGCGTTCGTGTGTATTTGCTACTTTTTAACACTTTAACCAAAATCTCAACGCTAACCAATATCATAATATCTGGCCTTAATATTTTCTGTTTTTGTTTTTTTTTTTTTTTTTTGTTGGATATTCAATATTTTTTGCTGTCGTCTTGGATCTCCTTTTTTTGCAGCATAGTGGACAAAATATTGTCGTTGTATGCTGTGTTTTTGTTATTTGTATAAAATTTTTACCAATTTAAAAATTCCTTTTAAAATATAAATTGACCAAATTAATATCAAACTCGAGAACAATTCTGGGAGAAAAATTTTGTGGCTGCCAATGTGAATATTTGGGGTGTCTTGTATGTTCAATTTTTTATTAAAAAAATCTGTCTTTGGCTAAAAGGATTTAAGATTATGGTATGGATGGGTTTTGTATGATATCACCAGGGTTCGCTGACCAAGAAGGGTTCTAAATATTGTTGAATATTATTATAGATGAGTGTAAAGCTGCGGTATACCTTTCCTCCTATAATTGTGTTAATAAATATAACAAGTGGAAAAGGCGTTAAGTTCGGCCAAGCCAAACTTTAGATACCCTCCACTATAGGTATACTGACCAAAGAGGTGTCTTAAAATGGTGGAATATTGTTATAGATGAGTGTAAATCTGAGTTATACCTTTCCTCCGATAACTGTATTACTACATAAAACAACTGGAAAAGCGTTAAGTTCGGCCGGGCCAAACTTTAGATACCCTCCACTATAGGTATACTGACAGGTATTTTAAATGGAAATATGGGAACATACCAAACAGTGGACCTATTTCAGCTATGTTTAATGGGGATTTTTCCTAAAATCTGAAAACCCCAAAACATAAATGTATACATGAGGCTTTGCCTAAAGGAGACTCATATTGATTACATAGCGTAGGAATTAGGGAATATTTGGGGGTAATGGCTATATGCTGGCCGATATATTACATTATCGTAAGGTTCGAATTTTTTTATCACGATATTCTTAGAAGGCGGTATAATTACAGCCGATGGCTAAGTCGTCATTGAATTCCACACTTTTTAGGGTAAAAACCGACAACTTCGAGCAAGGAATATCCCCCATACTATGGTAGATTATGCCTATAAGAGGTCTACACTAACACACGATGTGTGATCTTTACCTAAATGTAAACCGACTTGGACCAATCCATTAACATGTAGCCCAATTAACACAAAGTCGGTCGGAAATAACGGCAATAACGTCATTGTATGCTCAATATTTTACGTTGTACAAAATTGCATGTCAATCTGACAAACATTTACTTAAAATCGAACGAAAATATATATGGAAGCTACATCCAAATATGATCCGATTTTAACGAAATTTTGCACAGGTTAAGATATACTAATTGCAGTACGTTTTGTTCCTATCGGCCATATTTTGGGTCTT
>NW_026887738.1:0-8830 GCF_032173495.1 Musca vetustissima | reverse complement strand
CATATATAGGAGCTACTTTACTCAAGATAAATAACCGGGCATATTTGTATAAAGTATATATATTCTTGATCAGCGTAAAATTCGATTACGATTTATGCTGCTCCGTCTTTCTGTTGTAATCAATCTAGCGTCTAAACGAATTGAGATAGATCGCATTTGCATAAAGTTGTCTCTTGTCTGAAAGTCCAAAGATGAGCTTTATCGGCCCACGTACCAAATGTCTCCACTAAAAATTATTAATATCGGTCCAGACCCATGTCGATACGTTGCGCGTAATCTTGTGCCAATCAGACACACTTTAAATCTTTGGAGCACCATTTGCGAAAAATCGGACGAACATACATATCAATAAAACTTGGCACACGTTAGTCTATCCTAACTTCAGTACGTTGTGCAAAATTTCGTAGCGTTAGGCCTAAATTCGACTCTTTGGTGCACTATTTGCTAAAAATCGGAGGAAAATATATATGGAAGCGATATCTAAATCTGAACCGATTTTTCCCAATTTAAATATGGTTCGTCCCTGGGCCAAATAAATGATCTGTGCCAAATTTCATCTCATTCGGATAATAAATGCGACCTGCACTTTGTTTACAATTTAACAGACAGACGGTCTTACACAAATGGACTCAAATATTGATTCTATGCATATTCTCAAAAGGAACCATGGGTCTATCTCGTTTTCTTTTGCCTGTTACAAGCATATGCACAAAGACATAATATCCTGTACCACAGTGTGGTAACAGGTTATTAAGGCCTACCACGCCTTTTGGTATGCCTTAGCAAAATATTGAAAAATATTGTTCCTTTCTTGCTGTTTCCTCATTGCTGTCCTTTTTGCGTATTTTTAATGACTTCTTAACACCGATTCTTCTTCTACGACCTTGCCTACAGTTATTGATTTCCTTTCAACGGAAATTGTTATCAGCTCTCAGGCTATGGAAAATAGAAATGCTGTGAAAATTTGTCGCCAAATTCATTGGGGAATTCATCGGAACTTCTATTGTTGCAAGAGCGAAAGCAGCTTAAAACTTAAATTGGGCCATTAGTTGATACCATTGTTATTGTCGTTGTTGTTGTGTTCATTTTTTCTGGTCCAATTAAGGCTTTAGATTCGTTTCGACCATTTAACAATAGACGGAAGATAATGATGACCCATTAAATAGAAATAAAATTAAATTGTCCAGCGATGCTTTTAATCCGCTGCAGTGTTTGGAGTTTATTTAAACGAATCGATTTGTAAATAGCACTTTATTTTTCAATATGGTTTTCGATTTTATTTCTTTTTTTCTTTGCTCTCGTTAAATGGCTTCATTGTAGTTTTAGTTGTTGTTGATTTCCCGAACACTGTCGAATAAGTGTCCTTTAATTTCCGTTTCCGGCTTACCAACATCGATTGGTGTTATGTTCGTAGTTTTGTGTTCTGTTTTTTTCTCCCATTTTTGCTTTCAACAATTTCATGCTTTAATGAGCTTTAGATGTGGTCTTTTCCTGTCATTTAAAGCGGAAATGAAGGAAAGGTCCTTAACTAAAGTGAAATGAGAAATAAAAACACATCAGAAGGAACGCTTCATTGTTTTCCAATAGATCTTCCACAATGGATTGTCGTTAATGTTACTGTTCGAAGGGCTTTCTCGTGGGAACGGATCCGACAGGGACGGGACTGTCAGCCTGCCAACTGATGGGTTGGTTGTCTTCCTCTGTCAACAGTTATAACATGTTGCTCATCGTAATAATGTTACCATAAACTTGGTTTGCAATCCTTTTTCCAATATCAGCACCACCACAACCTTCGCCCCACCTCAAGTCCTTTCCCATCCCTCATAAAACTTTAGCCAACCATAACTGCAAGACAGAAAACTTTTTAATCTAAAATAGTGAAAACAATAAAGAAGATGAAGAAGAAAATTGCAATGTTGATGGCCACAACAACAACAACAGCAGTAACAAGGATAACAACAAATAGTTTCCATTAAATTACCAACAACAAATGGGTGTTACTTTTTACTTGAAACCATAACATCGACAACAACAAGAACTACGAAGTACCACATGATATTATAACAGTTTTTTTTTTGTTTTAGATACAGATTACTTTTATATCTGGGGGAAGGGAGTAGAGGAAGAGGAAAAACTTGTGGATGTTTAAAATATGTTTAAAGCCTAGCTCAAGGCTTGGATTTTTTAAAATTTATTTTCTAAGGCCTACAACGTGGAGTTCTTATACCCTACACAACTATGTTGTCAGGGTATTATAGCTTTGTGCAGCCCAAGAGTTTGTAACGCCGCCAAATATTAGTCCTAGACCCACATTTAAGTATACCGATCGTCATATCTCGACTAGCTGAGTCGATCTATACATGGGTGTCTGTCCGTCGATCTGTCCATAACAACAGGCAACAGTTATGGATCAATCTTCACGAAATTTTTCATGTAGGATGGGTTCTGGCCAATGAAACCCCCTATTGTTTTTGGTAAGGATCGGTTAATATTTAGGGGATGAAATGGACCAAAAACTTTATTTTTGGGATTTTCTGGTCGCTCTGTAATTATGGTCCAAACATCACAACTTTTTACACGTAAAGGGGATCGAGCCAAAGAATAAGCATGTCTGTTTTGAAAAAGGTCGGTCAATATTTAGCGGATCAAATGGACCCTGACTTTTGTGTGAAAAATGACAAAATTTGTATTGTATGGCGTATATATTTACTCCTGAAAGACATAGACACGAAATGTTTATGGTATAGCCAAGAGGAGTAGTTGACCTTCAAATTGATACCAATTATATTGTCGTATGTACTCGGAAGTGGAAGTTATGCATAAATATTTACAGATGCTTACGTATTCAAATATTATTTAGTAACCCATTACTACACTGGAGGGCGGAAATATAGCGCTGATCGCTTTGAAATATTCCATGAGGTTCCAGTTATGGTCAAGGATTACGCCTATAATTTTCGGTGATGTTCAGATAATAAAAGTGGACCAAAAACCTATTTTGTTCTGAAGGGAATTTGGACAAGTAAGTAGAAAAATTGTACTGTAAAAAAGAGGTGCTGTTGACCTCTAATCGGGCAAGAATATCGGAATAAAAATCCGCAGAAAGTTAGAGTTCCGTGGTAGTTGTGTAGGGTCGGTCCCATCCGACTATACTGCTCCGCTCACTGGTTAAATTAGTTTTCTAATGCCTAGCTCAAGGCGTGGATTTTTATACCCTTCACCATACTGTGGTAAAGGGCATTATGTCTTTGTGCATATGTTTGTAGCAAAAAGAATCGAGGTAGACCCATGGTTTCTTTTGAGAATATGCATAGAATCACTTTCAGAGTTGATTTATGCATGTCCGTTCGTCCATGTATTTTTGTGAGCAAAGTACAGGTCGCATTTATGATCCGATTGGGATGAAATTTGGCACAGGTCACTTATTTGGCTCAAGGACGAACCCTATTGGAATTGAAGAAAATCGGTTCAGATTTAGATATAGCTCCCATAAATAGTTTCGTCCGATTTTAGGTAAATGTTCCACCAAACGTCCAATATTTTACCGATTTAAACGAAATTTTGCACAGCGTGAATTATGACTTGATTGATGTATGAGAAGTTTTGTGGAAATCGGTTCAGATATAGATATAGCGCCCATATATAGTTTCGTCCGATTTAAGGTAAATGGTCCACCAAACTTCCAATATTTTTCCGATTGAAACGAATTGCGCAGCGTACTGAATTATATCCAGCTTTATGTGCATGAAGTTTTGTTGACATCGGTTCAGATTTAGATATAGCTCCCATAAAAATGTAAATGTTCCACCAAACGTCCAATATTTTACCGATTTTAACGAAATTTTGCACAGCGTGAATTATGACTTGATTGATGTATGAGAAGTTTTGTGGAAATCGGTTCAGATATAGATATAGCGCCCATATATAGTTTCGTCCGATTTTAGGTAAATAGCGCACCAAACTCCCGATGTTTGTCCGATTGAAATAAAATTTTGCCCAGAGTGCTGAATTAGGCCTTGATTGATACATGCCAAGTTTTGTTAAAATCGGTTCAAATTGAGATATAGCTCCCATATATACTTTCGTCCAATTTTAGGTAAATGGTGCACCAAACTCGCAAAAATTTGTCCAATTGAGCCAAGATTTTGCACAGAGTACTGAATTAGGTCTTGATTGATACATGCCAATTTTTTTTGAAATAGGTTCAGATTTATATATAGCTCCCACATATAGTTTCGTCCGATTTTAGGCAAATTGTGCACCAAATTCGCAAAAATTTGTCCGATTGAGACATGATTTTGCACAGCGTACTGAATTAGGTCCAGCTTTATTTGCATGAAGTTTTGTTGAAATCGGTTCAGATTTAGATATAGCTCCCATATATAGTTTCGTCCGATTTTATGTAAATGGCGCACCAAACTCCCGATGTTTGTCCGATTGAGATAAAATTTTCCACAGAGTATTGAATTAGGCCCAGATTGATGTATGCAAAGTTTTGTTGAAATCGGTTCAGATTTAGATATAGCTCCCATATATAGTTTCGCCCGATTTTAGGTAAATGGTGCACCAAACTCCCAAAAATTTGTCCGATTGAGCCAAGATTTTGCACAGAGTACTGAATTAGGTCTAGATTAATACATGCCAAGTTTTGTTGAAATCGGATCAGAGTTCTATATAGCTGCCCTATATAGTTTCGTCCGATTTTAAGTAAATTGTGCACAAAACTTTCAATATTTATTTCTTTTGAGACAGCATTGTGCTGAGCGTATTAAAATAATTCCCCATTTATGTTTACGAAGTTTTGTGAAAATCGGTTTAGATTTGGATGTAGCTCTCCTATACCGATTTTTTGGTAAATGGTGCACCAAACTCCCAAGGATTGTACGATTGATACAAAATTTTGCACAGCCTATTGTCTCTTCCTTATACACGAGATAAAATTGTGAACAGCGCTCTGTGCTGCAGCATACCAAACGGTATATGCAACTGTTGCTCAATTAGGTCCAGATTTGGGTCCGTTCGACTTTTGAACTTTTCTTACGGGTTTAAAATGAATTTTCTAAGGCCTACCCAAAGGCGTGGATTTTTTAAAATTAATTTTCTAAGGCCTAGCTCAAGGCGTGGATTTTTAAAAATTAATTTTCTAAGGCCTAGCTCAAGGCGTGGATTTTTTTTAATGGTTACAATGTTTTCCTTGTAACCAATTTTAGTTTCCGAAATTCTCTGTCCTGCTGTTCAGTGACTTTCCTCCTGAGATGTTGTACAGTTTTGTTGAATTTTTTGTTGTTGTTGTTCATTTACTGTAAAAGTTTTCCTGCAGTTTTCCATTCCAATTCATTGCTTATATTGATATTGTTGATAGAAACTGATAAATTAGAAAGGGGTGAAGGGGGTGGAATGCTACTCACTGGCCACTTGATAATGGAAAATGTGGAAAATAGTATCTTCTCTGCTTAGATTTCCCCAAAGTGTTACGGAGGGCGGGCGATCGGTTTTAGGTTTACCCATGTTTTATGCTAATTCATCACATGCCGTATCATCTACATGACAGCTGGGACTTGTAAACGGAAATACAATTACAAATAACGGAAATCAATTGAAATTTGTTTTCACATTTGTGGAAATGGATTCTTCACCATTATGAAAATTTTCTTTTGAATTTCGCCCCCACCCACCATTATCAAGTGCTTGCAATGTCCAGTGGCATTGGCCCAATTAACCCTGTTTAAATCAGACCAAACATAAAACTCTTTACAGTTTATTTGGAATATTACAGCCCGAAAACAAAACGGATATGAGAAACAAATGAGGATGAAGAGGAGCAGAAGAACAAAGGAGAACCTAACGAGCAAAGTTAGTTGCTTGCATTGCAGTATCATTTGCGGTGCTGCAGATTTGATTCGGGGGAAGTAAATTTTTATTTGTGTTGAACATTGATTTGAAATTGATTTTTCACAATCCCTATTGATATATTGTGATGATATGTGTATTTGAGTGTCTCAGTGTGTGCGTGTGTGTTTGCGTATTAGTGAACATGTACTTATTTCCGTTTCCGTTCAATGCTCATTGCCATGTCATGAAGAGCAGCTCTTTGTTTACATTTTGCACATCGATACTTTGGTATTTTCAATTCAATTTCTTTAAAAGCTTAACATTACAACTTCTT
The DNA here is from genome assembly GCF_032173495.1 of Musca vetustissima. NCBI lineage: Eukaryota > Metazoa > Arthropoda > Insecta > Diptera > Muscidae > Musca > Musca vetustissima. The sequence continues at coordinate 2,664 of NW_026887738.1, read as the reverse complement.
CTCTCCCCCTTCTCTCACTCACTCTTTTTCACTGTGTCTGCCTCTCTATGGCTGTTCGTTCATCTCCCTTTGGGATTTATGCTACCAGCAATAAATTGTTATTTGTGTTGTTTGATTTGAGGCGATTACTACTTACTCTTCATCATGTTGTGCCTGTTGTTGTTGTTGCTGCAGATGTTTTTGTTGTTGTTGATTGTTGCTGTTGTCATGGTGTGGCTGAGTATTATTGCTGCTGTTGCCAGACTTGGCATGACGTCTGTGTGACAATCCAGCTGGTAGTAATAGGGCAGTTTCTGGAAGAAAATCGAAAATGAAAATTAATTGAATTAATAAAATTGAAATACTATATTTCTAAGCCCTACAAATAGGCGTGGATTTTTTAATATATTTTTCTAAGTACTCAACATAGGCTTGGATTTTTTTAAAAATATTTTTCTAAAGTCTGCAAATACGCGTTGATTAAAAAAAAAACTTTCCAAAGCCTTACAATGGTTGTGGAATTTTTAAATATATTTTTCTAAACCCCATAAATAGGTGCGGATTTATAAGAAAATATTTTTCTAAGGCCTAACCTTAGGAGTGGATTTTTATACCCTTCACCACACTGTGAAATAGGGTATTATGTCTATGTGCATATGTTTGTAACAGGTAAAAGGAATCGAGATAGACCTATGGTTCCTTTTGAGAAAATGCATAGAATCACTTTCTAATCGATTTATGCATGTCCGTCCGTCTATGTATTTTTGTAATCAAAGTACAGGTCGCATTTATGATTCGATTTAGATGAAATTTGGCACAGTTCACTTATTTGTCCCAAGGACGAACCCTCTATATACCTCGATCCTAGAAAATCGTTCGATTTTATGAAATTGTGTACAAAATCCCTATATATCTTTCGATTTGCATGAAATTTGGCAAATTGTACGGAATTAAGTCTAGAGTGATGTGTGTCAAGTTTCACGAAAATCGGTACAGATGTATATATAGCTGACATATATAGTTTCGTCCGATTTTAGGTAAATGATACACCAAAGTCCCTATATATCTTTCGATTTGTATGAAATTTGGCACATGGTACTGAATTGATTGTAGGATGAGATGTGCTATGTTTCGTGAAAATCTGTTCAGATTTCGATATAGCTCCCATATTCCGATTTGAAGCAAATGGTGCACCAGTCCCTATATATCCTTCGATCTGCACAAAATTTTGCATAGCGTAAGCGCAGAATGATGTGTGTTAAGTTTTGTAAAAATCGGTTCAGATTTAGATATAGCTCCCATATATATAGCTCGTCCGATTTTATGTAAGTGGTGCCCCAAAGTCCATATATACCCATGGATTTGCACGAAATGGTGCAGCAATCCGGTTTGTCCGATTAACAAGAAATTTTGCACAATGTATTAAACATATGTACACTATACCCATTACGGGTTGGAAAATATTTTCCAAGGCATTAAATTTACATGTTCATAATTCTTGAATATTGCACGTGCTCACACACCTTTCCCAACCCCGCTCGTCATGTAGCCTGCCAGTCATTCAGCTGATGGCATCAAAGTTGGTATATTAATTTATGCTGATAATGGCAATGGTGCTCAACCGCACAGTGAAGCGGTTGTCCATGGGAGGAAATGGCCCATCAGGATGACACCAATATTTGGTACTACCATTTTTTTCTCCTCCCCATTAACATCATTGACATCACCACAAACGAACTAGACCAAACGACCCCAAAATGTTTGCACGAAAATAGAAAATTTGCATAAACATTTTTCGCAGCAATTGATGTGAGAGAAAGGCAGACAGAGAACGCAGGATAACGACACCATCTCACAACGACAATGACAACAATCGGTAACCGCTAAGTTTGTCAAGCGGAAATCATTTAAGGCATCATAAAAAACACTTGTTCCTCGTTCGGTTAAAAGAGGGATGGGTTGGGTTATTGCAGAGAAAACATTCGAAATGTCATCGTGAAAATTACCATATGAGTAAAAAAACTGTAAGATAGGAAACGAATGTTAATGAGGTCAAAATGTGGGTGCGCTTACCATAAAAAGCATTGGAATTGAATTGTGAATTGTCATTGGAAAACACAAACATTTGTCATAAACGTTTATTGGAAAAACACAAACATTTGTCATATATTAAAGAAAAAAAATATATTAAAGCCAAAAGAAAAAGTGGATAAACTTTTGAGGAAGCCTCAGAAAATATTTTCAAAAGTAGACTTAAATAGGATTAAAAATATATTTAATAGATGCACGCCTTGAAAAAATATTTTTAAACAATTTAAGGCGGTTTTTAATCCTTAAAAACTATTATTGTTAGTGGGAGGAAACATATTGATAAAAATCCGCCAATTGTTAGACCTTGGAAAATTATTTTTATAAAATCCACGTCTCTTGGGCCCTTGAAAGTACTTCAAAAAATCCAGGCCTCATTTTAGGTTTTAGAAAAATATTTTTAAAATATCCACGGCTCTTCTAAGGCGTGTGGATTGAAAAAAAAAAACATTAAATTTTAATTTTAAAAAATTCACACATATTGTAAGGCGGCTTAGGAAAATATTTTTGAACCAGTGAGTGGAGCAGCATAGTCGGACGGAGCCGACCATACGATACCCTACACAACTACCACAGAACTCTATCTTTCTGCGGATA
>NW_026887737.1:0-90735 GCF_032173495.1 Musca vetustissima | reverse complement strand
TTATGGCTTCCCACTTGACAAGTCACTATTGCACCATTTTATTTGTGAAAGACCCACGAACACATGTGCAAGACACTGTCATACAAGACACTTTTCTTTCATATTTTATTCAAATACAAATTTTTATACATTTTGCATTTTTTGACTTAATCTTTATAACGGACAGAATCAATATATTTTGGTTTTTTTTCTTTCTTCTCCTGGCTGGTACTGCTGATGAAATTTCACCTTCTGCCATCCCAATTTTGCACACCTTTTCGTTTCACCACTTCCTCCGAACAAAAATAAAAATCTGCAAGAATTTTAATATTAGATCGTCACTTTTAATCCACTTTTTTTTCCTTACATTTTTTTCTTTGTAAATTTTTTTCACTGGTTTTGGCTGTTCTTTAGTAACTAAAAAACTGTAAAAGCATTTTTTTGGTTTTGTTTTGATTATCATCAAATGTCATACCCCCAAAAAATTTCCTCTTTAGAGTTGCCCCGTACTAGACCTAAGTACTGTACAAAAAAAGTTAACAAATGTACCCCTACACCACAAATTTCAAATTTCAACATTTTTTAATAAAAAAAAAATATTAAAATTTATAACAAATCAACTTAAAATAAATATTTTATAGATTTTTTTTGTTTTGATTTTGTTTTTTTTTTGGCAAAAATTGCCAAAAATATATTAGCACACACAATGGTTCGATAACTATCAGCTTAAATCTTGCTGTTGGCAACACAACGACAAACATTTTGACAAGAATTTTATCGACATGTTCTTTTTTTCAAATACCATCTAAAGGTCAAATGTTTCTGAATCAATTAAATTTCCTTTTTGGAAAACAGTCATCGAGTACACATCAAAAATTTCAAGACAAAAATCATTTCAACTTAAAAACATCCCTCTAGAATTTAGAGTCAATATATATTTAAATTCAATTCCCAATTTTGTGAAAAGAATTATAGTCCCCATATTAAATGGAAGCATTTTATAAGTGTACAAAATTTACAAATTTTCATAGACCTAATTTTTAGGGACTTAATAACCTAAAATTGCCTATAGGTGTATGATAATAACCTAAAATTGTCTATTTATATTTGGTGTATGAAAAATTGCCAAAATAAAGTCAAAAACGCCAGTGATATTAAATAAGTGGAACCTATAATACATCTCACCCAATTTTTGGTATATAAAGTGTGCAGATCCATCCCTCTTTCATAATATTCTTTGAAAATATTATCCAAAATTGCCTTTATGTTCTGAAAGTCAACCACCATTTTTATCAAGATATCACTTAACCTACACCAGTCATTAAAAAAATTATTATTTTTAGAGGTATTTCACCTCCTGTTTGCTCTGTCATTAAAACAAAAGGTAGTTATCCCATATTCACTCTCACCTTTAATTTTTGGAATATATATAAAGCATACACAGAAGTTGAAGAAATTATCTATACTCTTCAACATCTTTCACATAACCTAGACGATAAGTATTGTGTTTGGAATACACACTTCTCAATCTTTCAATAAAATCTTTATTATACATTTAAAAATTTCATCAGAAATGCCTATATGTATTAAATTTTTATTTATATTCAATTTTAAATTTTCATATATAATGTAATATCACCAAATATAACCTGGCCAATACCATTATTATCACTATACACTCAGTATTAAAACACAAAAAAAAAAAGCTTTTTGGCTTTTTGTTTTTTTTTCACTTCCAAAATTCAAATTGTGTTGAGAAAATGTTAGTCAGTAATTTAATTATGATGATGCTGTCTTTGATACATTATATATGAAAATTTAAAATTGAATATAAATAAAAATTTAATATTATATAGGACTTTAATTCATGCCTGATGAAATTTTTAAATGTATAATAAAGATTTATATTGAAGAGAATTATGTTTAATTTTTAAGATAATATAATGTATCAAATTGGGCAATTATAACAGACAAATACTTATCGATATATTATGGGTTTTTAGCCATGATGCGGGCTTATTCACAAATATTTCGGGATGTTGAAGAGTATTATACAATGTGGATTTGTAGGTTTTAATTTCTTCAATCTTCTGTTGATTTCATATGTAATATGGTGTATGTAAGGTAGTGTATATATTTTAATGATATTCTGGTATGGCGTTAAACAGATGCAACTGCGATTTGAATATGGGATAATTTCTCGTTTTTTTTTTGTTTTTAATAATGACTGAGTATAGTCGATAATAATGATTTGGCCAGGAGGTGATGAATCCTTTGATAAAAATGGTGGTATGGATTTTCACACATAAAGGCATTAAAACGGATTGGAGAAGTGTTTTTCAAACACGTGTACGTCTAGGTTATGTGAAAGAGTCCTCGAGGTGAGATCTGCACGGCTACTTCTGTGTTGCTTTATATATATTCCAAAAATTGAGGGTATACTGATGTCTGTGCATATACACGGGATTCTTTGGTCAGAAGCAAACTGCTGGTGTACCTCTAATTTATTTATATGCAGGTGTAGGTTAGTGATATCTTGTCGTTTTTTGACTTCATTCGTTTTTGGCAATTTTTGGATAATATTTTCAAAGAATATGATGAAATGGGAGTCTACCCTGTGGGTGACTACGTATATAGGTTCCACTTATTTAATATCACTGGCACTTAGGATGATCATACACCAAATATAGATAGACAATTTTAGGTTATTATTCTTGGCACGAAGTCCCTAAAAATTAGGTCTATGAAAATTTGTAAATTTTGTACACTTATAAAATGCTTACCCATTTAATATGGGGACTATAATTCTTTTCACAAAATTGGGATTGAATTTAAATATATATTGACTCTAAATTCTAGAGGATGTTTTTAAGTTGAAATGATTTTTGTCTTGAAATTTTTGATGTGTACTCGATGACTGTTTCTCCAAAAAGGAAGATGTTGAATTTAATTAGGAAACATTTGACCTTTAGATGGTATTGAAAAAAGAACATGTCGATAAAATTCTTGTCAAAATGTTTGTCGTTGTGTTGCCAACAGCAAGATTTAAGCTGATAGTTATCGAACCATTGGGTGTGCTAATATATTTTTGGCAATTTTTTCCCAGAAAAAAAAAAACAAAATCGAAACAAAAAAATCTATAAAATATTTATTTTAAGTTGATTTGTTATAAATTTTAATAAATTTTTTTTTATTAAAATATTATGTTGAAATTTGGTATAATGTGTGGGGTACGGGTGCCACAATTTGTTAACTTTTTTGTACAGTACTTAGGTCTAGTACGGGGCAACTCTAAAGAGGAAATTTTTTGGGGCCGTATGACATTTGATGATAATCAAAACAAAACCAAAAAATGCTTTTACAGTTTTAGTTACTAAAGAACAGCCAAACCAGTGAAAAAAATTTACAAAGAAAAAAATGTAAGATAGGAAAAAAAGTGGATTAAAAGTGACGATCTAATATTAAAATTCTTGCAGATTTTTATTTTTGTTCGGAGGAGGAAGAAGGCTAATTTCTCTATAGTTGGCACATATCGTCTTGCCTCCTTTTTTTGTGCGCGGGACACAGGTTCCAATCATATGGCACGCATTCCTAAATCCAAACTGTACTAATCAGCTGGTACATGCTCCTGATACCAGAAACTTTTCAAAATGCTTATTCCAGATCTTAAACACGCTGTTTGTATCTGTCACTAGGTTCCCTTCTTCATATCTACAGGAGGATATGCCTGCACCAAAGCCTTCGGTTTGGTGTTTTACTCGTTGGTAAAATTTCCGGACTTCATTCTGACTCCTGTGCATCTCGATTAGCTCACGCTCATGTTTTTCTTGATCTTTCTTCTTTTTTTTCTGAAAATACATTTCTCCTCTCTCCCTTTCTCCCGATAATTCTTCATCGCATTACGTGCCTCTTCTGTCTGCAGGGTTGACCTATGCGCTGCGTTTATAACATCAGTAGCATTAATACACTCCTGATCGTACCATGGGTTTCTTGATATTGGTTTTTGGTACCCAAGTGTTGCTTTTGCTGCAGTTTTTGCAGGGAGTGGGCAATTCTTTCCCATTGTGATTCTATACTATTATCGGGACAAGAGGTGTTTTCGTCAAGCTGGTGGGCAAGTTGAACGGAGTAGGTATCGGCTACCTGTTGTGTTTGCAGCTTTTCGACGTTGAGTTTCCGTGTTGTGTTAGATCGCACCTTTGCTGCTACAACGTCTAATACACTGGATGAATGTCGTTCGTTTATTACTCGTTGTTTGATCAGGAGAAATCAAGGTGGCTTTGTGTATATCGAGATGCTTGAATCTGGTGCTGCCAACTACCATGTATTTTGCTGCCGCGAAGTCAATCAACCTCATGCCGTTGTCGGATGTTTCTTCATGGAGGCTGAACTTTTTCCGACGGTGGAGCCAAAGATATTTTCCCTTCCGATTTTTGTATTGAAATCTCCTAGCAACATTTTAATGTCATGGCCATGGCAGCGCTTATATGCTGTTTCTATATGCTCGTAAAATATGTCTTTGGTCTGCTCACCTTCGGTAGGAGCATGGGCGCAAATAAGACTGATGTGGAGAACTTCGCTTTTATACGGATTATAGCAATTCGCTCATCTACTGGAGTGAATCTGGAGACGAGGTCAAATTAATATTTCGTTTCATGGCAGCTATAATACTCGTCTATTCCTGTCTGATTACACATTTCCTGTAAGGCTTTGTACTTCTTGAGTATATCCGCCTAAGGAAAAACTGCGCCTGTTCTGTACAACGAGTGCTGATTCGCAGATCGTGGTCCTATATACGTTTGCGGTGGTCGTCAACATTAGGTGAATTTGGTTTTCTTTTTCTTTGTTTTTTTTCATAGTAGGACGCCTTAGTGTCCATAATTGAGATGAAAGAGATAAGATAAGATAAGATAAGCCTGGGCTTCGCCATGTTAAATTATGATAATATTTTATATATTATTTTTTTTACCAAATCATGTGGTATTTGATATTTGTTTTTTGTTAACAATCACTTCCCTGGCAATCTTCCTTCTTATAGATTGACTTAACAAAATAGCAATACTCATATTATTGTGTCTAATCAATCAACTGGACTTGGTCATTGTCCAATACAATTCCTTCTGCGAAAAAAAAACAAATGTTCAAACATTTTGTCTTGCTTGTTCTGCTCCATCGGAGGTTCATTTTACTACTAAATATGAAATATGACAAAACATACTTTGATTTATTTTTCAATAGACAAGTACAATGGTACTTGTGAAATATGTGTCCGAATTATTGTCAAGTGTCACGAAATTTTAAATTATAACAAATTTTCCTCTGCCAACTGAATTGTTTAACCCTGACCTATGTCACGGCTATCGTACCCTCAAAGAAATTAATCAGAGCTTTTGGTTGGGGGTGTGTTCGTTGTAAAATAAATATAGAATACATATGGGTATATATTTGTTGCTATTCTGTAGGTAAATAAAGTTAAAGGAAAATGAAGACATTCGGAGCGAGTAGTTAAATACTTTGAAGGCTTGAAATAGTCATGTCAGAAGGTTGCATGAAAATGATTTACACTCTGGTACATGAGTATTATGGCATTGTATATATGCTTGTAACTGTGGTGCCGTAGTATGCCAGATCACAAAACAATCGATCCGAATTGAAATCCCGGAGGAGAAAAAAATTGTTCAAAGTGATTTGCGAATATTTGTAAAAAGAGACTAATGTCACCCGCCAGGTGAAATGCAACCGGAACCTTCTTTCATTGAAATAACCAACCTTGGTCTGTAACACACAGTAGGAATAACACTGAGTACGAGTACCCAAACTTCAAAAAGTCTTTGTTTATGGACGGCATTAGAGAACTGCCTAATAAACAAGAGCGTGCTACATCAGGACATTCTTAAAAAATCTAATGAGATGACAATATATTTTTTTCCAAGGACTATCTGATATACAGACGTGAAGTTTTTAAAGAAAAAAAAAAAATCAAGGAATTTTGGATCCATAAACATAGATTTTTAAAGAATATTTTTTTCAAGGACTTCAGATCCACATCCGTGTATTTTTAAAGAACTTAGTAATGACTCAATAATCGTAGATTTTTTAAAGTTTATTTTTTTAGGATTCAAAAACCGAGATTTTTTAAAGTTTATTTTTTGGAAGGACTCAATGAGTGTAAACTTTTTAACGATTTTTTAAGGACTCAATAAGCCGGATTTTTATACCCCAAAAGTTTGTAACGCCGCGAAATATTGGTCCTAGACCCACCTTTAAGTATACCGATCGTCATATCTCGACTAGCTGAGTCGAAGTGTCCGTCCGTCTGTCCATTAAAATTTGTAAACACGATACAGGCCACAGTTATGGACCAATCTTAACGAAATTTTGCATGTAGAATGAAGACCCCTATTGTTTTTGGAAAAGATCGGTTAATATTTAGGGGATGAAATGGACCAAAAACTTTATTTTTGTCGGTTTTTATGGTCGCTACAGAGGCCGCAATTATGACCCAAACACCGCGAATTTTTGCACGGAGAAGGGGATCGGACCAAAGAATAAGCATGTCTATTTTGATAAAGATTGGTCAATATTTAGCGGGTCAAATGGACCCAGACTTTTGTGTGGAAAATGACAAAATTTGTATTCTATGGCGTACATATTTACTCCTGAAGGACCTGCACCCGAAAAGTTTATATTATATCCAAGAGGAGTGGTTGACTTTTAAATTGATACCAATTATATTGTCGTATGTACTCGGATGTGGGAGTTACACTTAAATATGAACAGGTGCTTACGTATTTATATATTATTTAGTAACCCATCACCACACTAGAGGGGTGAAATGTGGCGCTGATCGCTTTAAAATTTTACATGAGAATCCAGGTATGGTCAAGGACAACGCCTATAATTCTCGGTGATGATCTGATAATAATATTAGAAATGGAGTGGACAGAAAACATAATTTTTTGTGTTTTTTTCGATTCGATCTATAGACCACATGCCGAACGTCACAACAGAATCCACAGTGAATGGAATCTGGACAAGTGTTTAGGAGGGCTGTACTGAATATTGGGAATATACGGAAAATATGTCAGTGTAAGAAAGAGGTGCTTTTGACCTCTAATCGGGCAAGAGTGTGCAACTATTACGATATATTGCCCATATTCGGAATAAAAATCCGTAGAAAGTTAGATTTCCGTGGTAGTTGTTTGCACGAAATTTGGTACAGCCTAATCATTTAGGTCTAGAATGATGTCTGCCAAGTTTTGTGAAAATTGGTCTAGATTTAGATATAGCTCCCATATATAGTTTCGTCCGATTTCATGTAAATGATGCACCAAAATCCCTATATATCCTTCGATTTGCACCAAATTTGGCATAGCGTACTGAATTGAGCTTAGAATTATGTCTGTCAAGTTTCGTGAAAATCGGTCCAGATTAAGATATAGCTCCCATATATAGTTTCGTCCGATTTAATGTAAATGGTGCCCCAAAGTCCCTATATATCTTTCGATTTGCACGAAATTTGGATAACCTACTGAATTGTGTGTGTCTGCCAAGTTTCGAGAAAATCGGTCCAGATTTAGATATAGCTCCCATATATAGTTTCGGTTGATTTCATGTAAATGGTGCCCCAAAGTCCCTATATATCTTTCGATTTGCACGAAATTTGGCATAACGTATTGAATTCAGCCTAGAATAATGTCTGCCAAGTTTCGTGAAAATCGGTCCTGATTTAGATATAGCTCCCATATATAGTTTCGTCGATTGTGCACCAAAGTCCCTAATATTTCAATTTGCATATTTGGCATAACGTACTGAATTGAACCTAGAGTGATGTCTGCCTTGTTTCGTGAAAATCGGTTCAGATTTAGATATAGCTCCCTTTTATTATAGATTGATTTTAAGTAATTGACGCACCAAGGAACCAATAGGCTGATAGGAACAAAACGTTCTGATATTAGTATAATCTAACCTGTGACAAGTTAGTTTAAAATCGCTTAATATTTGGATAGAGCTTCCATACATATTTTCGCCCGATTTCAAGTAAATTGGACATCAAACTCCTCATGTTAGTCAGATTGACATCAAATTTTGCTCAACTTACAAAATTGAGCATAGAATTACGTAGTTGTATAGTACAGCCATTGCCCAACGGATTTATATATTTGTTTGAAGTCGATTTACATACTTTATGGATAGATCCAGGTTGATTCACATTTAGATAAATATCACATATTTTATTTCATCCAATTTCATGTTAATAGTCCTGTTTAATATACCCATAGTGGTGAAGTGTCGGCCCCGTCCAACCTTACTACTTTCCTTACTGGTTTTTAAAGGATATTTGTAGAAATTAATTTAACTTATAATATCATAAAAACAGCAAATATAACTATGTTTCTTTATTTAATTGCATTAACCACTAAACATATAAATAATTTTTTGTAAACGTTTAAATTTCATAGATAGCATTTCCAATATAAAAACGATGCCACTCATTAGCAAAAGTACTGCATATACTGAAAAAATTCCAACCAGCACACTTAACGATAAATCGACGGATTCACGACGACGATCATATTTTGTTTCGGTAAATAGATTTAACGCTATATAGTGACGAACCAAACCCGATTGTATAATTTTCGATAGAATTCTACTTGTTTTACCGCGTAAATAACTATGCCTTGGCATATAGAAAACCAATGGAGCCCTTATAACTCGCTGCTTTAGCACATGAATGCGACGACCAGGATTCTTTTGATTGAAATAAACTGCCGTAGAATCCAATAAAGCCAAAGCGATTTTATGTCGACTATCCGGTTCACTTATAATTTCCAAAAGTTTTTCCAGGCTTTCAAATCTATTGAAATTTTGAATATTTGCATTCGGTATGGCCGATCTAATGACCTCATTTAGAACTCCAAATGTATAGACTGTATAATTATTGGCCACAACTTCATCCAATGTCTGTAGATTATTTTTTCCCATTCCATCTTGTTGGATATTGAAGAGTTCTCCCGAATAGGCAGTACGTAAAACAAAAGTGTACAGCATCCAAACGATGAGAAGGTATCGGGAGAAATTCTTTTGTGGCATATTTCTAGAGTCCAGTACACCACCAAATAGGATATTAAATAGATTTGTAAACGGCGTACGATTGCCCTGACCAAATACAAAATTCATTAGTTTTGATTTGCCAAGTAATTTGATGTAGAATATAAAGACAAAAGCCAAGCAAAGACTTGTATCGAAACATAACCAAACGATGCATTGGAAAGGTTTCAATAGCCGTTCGAATGGTGTTAGTGGCTTTGCCAGCGGCATTCCCAGAACATAGTATTGCCTGTGATAACTATAACTGGCTTGCAATCTTTTCGAGCGTTCCGAATATAGAACATAGGACATTACCGTTATGTTGCCTTCTCGTTCGAGGATCTGGAATAAAAAAGACAATTAAAATCATTTTTAAATATTGTGTACATTAAGTGATATAAAATTCAGCTTGTCTTAAAATTGAAATCAATCTACAAAAATCAAGTTCTGCACAATGGGTTAAAAATTGTGATGAATATTTATGACATGGAAATGCTCAATTATATCAAGGATACAAAAACCTCTTTTTATATGATTGTGAATTTACCCGTCAAATGAAATTCATCCGAAGCCCGTGACATTTGAATAACCAACACATGAGGACAACAGAACATAGGAATTTTCTCAGATTGCGTCACCCAGAAGAAAATTGCAACACTAAATAAGCGAAGAACGATACCCCTTGCACAAAATTCAAGGAGGCGTTGTTTCTGGACAACATAAGATAACAGCTTCATCAACAAATACAGGGTACATCAGACCAATCATTTATTTAGCTGGAATAACAAAACTAACACACGAATTATGCGACTAAGATGCCGCTTTTCCAACCAAAACAGCTGTAATTTGGCAGAAAAAAAATTTACCCTTCTGAGATCACAGGGCTTCCATACGATTAGTCCAAATTTGCTACAGGTATACACATAAAGTTTTAGAGGATAAACGATTGACCTTCTCAATTCTAGTAACTTCTTCCAATCAAAATAGCTGTAAGTTGGCAGAAAATTTGTCAATCTTTTTGGGAGTATACGATTCCACACGATCAGTCCTTTTGTTATTGTCATTACTGGTGCAATCTTTTCTGGGGGATGGGACCGCCATCTACCGTTGATTAGAAACTCATCCTTGAATTTTCTGCAGTAGTTGATGTAGCACCCGTTACTGCTTTTATACAAAGGTCTGAGGTGACAAACGTTGGCCGAGTAAGACTCGGGTCGTTCTGTAGGAACTCGTGGACATTTTTTGTGCAAGAGTGGGGTTCTTGATTGCTTACTGTTGCCATTTTTCTCTAGAGCGCGCCATTTCTCATCAGTCCAATCTGCAAGTGTTAATGTTAATTTTGAGATTGGACTTAGATGCATTTTATCTGGAGGAGGATGTAAGCCAATTTTTTTAATTATTCGTATACCACTTTGAAACAATTTTCCTCCACCGCTGCGATTCGTTGAACATAATTTTTTGCAGTAGTAACCCTACTGCTTTTACACTATGGGCTGATGTGACGTATGCTGGCCGTATAAGACTAGGTTATTTTTTGCTTTTACATAATGGGGTAATGCGATAGATGTTGACTTAATAAGGCTCGTTTCGGACTTTTTTCAATGGTTGGGGTGCTTGATTACATAGTGTTGTTCTTTTCCTCTTGTGGGAGCCATATCTTGTCTTTCCTATCTTTGCGTGTTGATACTGATTTCAAAGGGTACAATCCTCCTATTAGAGAATTTGCAAAAGTCGATCCAGGCTTTGACATATATACAATATTAGGCGCCTGACAGATGTTATGTATTTTTTTCAATCATCAGTTGAACCATTCCCATTTTAGTACTCGATATAATTATGAAAAGATTATTACAATGTCCAAAATAGGATGAAATATCTTAATGCCTTTGTAAGTTATCATGCGCAACAGAAAAACCGACTGACGGACATTTATAAATCGAATCCAAATTGTGTGAAGCGGACTTGATCCAAAGACATTGTAGTCGGACGGGCCCAACCATATCATACCCTACAGAAGTACCGCTGAATTCTAACTTTCTACGGATCAATATTCCGATCCTGGTAATATTGCACTCTCTTGACCGACTAAATATAAAGAGCATATTTTTCTTACTATGACACCTTTACCGAACCATGTTCTTCTGGAATGAACATTTACGTCATAAGATTCGAATTTAGGTATTTTAAACACAATGGTCTAGGCTCAGTTGACCCTCTAAACATTGACCGATTATAATGAAAACAGCTATTATAATCTCTATGCCCGTGAAAAATTGTTATGTTCGGTTTAAAACACTATGCGACATGATTTCTTAGCGTGGAAAGTTCTTAGGAGGAAAAATTCACCATATGTGAAAATTCGGAGATATGGCGTGAGCATGTTTTTGCTGGCAACCCCTAATAAATATGATGAAATGTAATAGATTGACATTTAGATCTGTAGGTATTGTATATTTTTAGATTTCATTTCTTCAGAAAATCGAATGTGGATTTTTTTTGTCGGATAGGGTTCGTCTGAATTATTTTCCGAAATATGCCGAATACGTAAAAAAACGAGAAAAAACCAGTGAAAAGTCGTTAAGTTCGGCTGGGCCGAACTTTGGATACTCTCCACCATAGTTATACTGACAGAGATTTGCTACCCAATAATAACTGTAATTACCATTCGGTGAAAAAATCTGGTCAAAACCCCCCTCAAAAACTGAAATTGGGAGGTACCGTTATATGGGGACTACCAGAAAAAGTGGACTTATATTTATAATTTTTAGTGCGAAAATTTTGTACCCAATAAGAACCCAATGTACCAAATTTCAGCGAATTCGGTTGAAAACCGCGCTCAAGAACCCTAAAGTACCGAAAATTGGGGGGTACGCTTGTATGGGGGCTACCCGAAAAAAATGACCTATATTTTTAATTTTTAGTATCGAGATTTGCTACCCAATAGGACTCAAAGTACCGTGAATAGGACTCAATTTCAATGAATTCGGTGGAAAAATGCCTTATAAGGGAGGTACCATTATATGGGGAATACCAGAAAAAGTGGACCTATATTTATAATTTTTAGTGGGGAAATTTTGTACCCAATAAGAACCCAATGTATCAAATTTCAGCGAATTCGGTTGAAAACCGCGCTCAAGAACCGCAAAGTACCGAAAATTGGGGGATAGGCTTGTATGGGGGCTACCCGAAAAAATTGACCTATATTTTTAATTTTTAGTATCGAGATTTGAATTGAACTCAAAGTACCGTGAATAGGACTCAATTTCAGTGAATTCGGTGGAAAAATGCGATCAAACCCCCCAAAATACCGCAAAATTAGGCGTACCCTTATATGGGGGCTATCCGAAAATATGGACCCACATTTATAATTTTTAATGGAGAGATTTGCTGCCCAATAAGAACTCAAAGTACCAAATTTTAGCGAATTCAGTCAAAAAACGGGCTCAAGAACCATAAAATACCGAAAATATGGGAGTATCCTTATATGGGAGTTATGCCTAAACGAGGACCGATATAGCCCATCTTCGAACTTGACCTACCTGCAGACAAAAGACGACTCTATGCAAAATTTTGGCGATCTATCTCAACTCGTTTAGACGCTAGATTGATTACAACAGACGGACAGACGGACGGACAGACAGTCATGGCTATAGAATTGTACGCTGATCAATCATATATACACTTTATAGGATCGGAAATGATTATTTCGATGAGTTACAAACGGAAAAACAAAATTAATATACCCTCCATACTATGGTGGAGGGTATAAAAACAGTTTTTTAAACGTTTGAACTGGATATTCAGACTATTGTAGGTATTTTTTATCTAAATGACCGGTTCAAAAATTTTGAAAATCGGTTCTCTTTTCCTTCAAATTATTTATTGTTTTGGAGTATTTGGCATAACTTATACTAAAACACAGTAAGGAAAGTAGTAAAGTCGGACCGGACCGAGTATATGATACCCTTCATTTCATTTGGCAAGTTTAGATACGTTTGTGTACAATGGGACAAATGTATGTAAATCGATTTAGAGCAAACTTTACACACGCTATTCAGTAGACCGCATTCTTCAAAAGAAAGATTTATATTGACTTTTGTTCACCATTTATATTAAATCACGTGAATATATATATATATATATATATATGGGAGCTATATCTAAATCTGAACCGATTTTCATTCTAGATCTGAACACACGTCATTCTAGATTTAATTCAGTATGCTGTGCCAAATTTCGTGCAAAACTAAAGTTATATAGGCGCTCCACTTACACGAAATCGGACGAAAATATATATGGGAGCTATATCTAAATCTGAACCGATTTTTTCCCAATTTCAATAGAACTCGTCCTTAGGTCAAATAGATGAGCTGCGCCAAATTTCATCCAATTCGGATCATAAATGCGACCTGTAGTTTGTTTATAATTTAACATGGACAGACAGACGGACGGACGGACGGACGGACATGCATAAAGCTACTCAGAAAGTGATTCTATGCATATTCTCAAAAGTAACCATGTGTCCTTTTGCCTGTTACAAACATATGCAAAGACATTATACATTGTACCACAGTGTGGTAGTATAATAAAGGTTCATCACCTAAATATTAACCAAAAAGGTCGGAAACGGACTTACATGCTAATTTTCGTGACAGTTGGTCCATGACTCTAGACTTTGTTTACTGTCTAGATCTAGTCGAAATATGATGATCGGTAAAAACTCTTGTGACCATACAAAGCTATAATACCCTTACAAAATAGTTATCTAGGGCATAAAAACATCAATCACTTCAATTCCAAAAAATACTCACCATTTTCATTGCACCCGTTGCCGTACCATTTGGAAAAAATTCTCCCGGTTCCCGGGGATCAGGTTCTTTAATAGCTATAGTAAAATTCATATGTTTTGCCAGAAGACTAATAATTGATCCCTCAATTCCATATAGTCCCATAAATTCACCTGTTTTAGGATCACGTTTTACATATATATACGGCATATAAGTCCATGTTACCACCGTCACTGGGCAGCCATGCATATTTGTAACACGATTGGGAAATAACCCACCTACTGGCAGTGTAAAATTTTCATTGGACACAATATCTTCATATGACATAACATATTCTGGTTGTGGTGAATGACAACGATTCGGTGTATACGGATAGTAGGTATAGATGTTGGCATATTTATCAACCATCATAATAACATTGACATTGGTTATGTACAAATTGAAAAGACGTTCAAATATATTGCGTATATTGAAAAATCGTTCAGGTTCCTGACCCGTGTAAATTAATAGATATAAGCCATTGCGCTGATAACGATAATAAGGATTGAGTATATTTTTCTCCAATTTTCTGGAAAGAAATTAAGAAGGGTTTTATATTTTCTTCAGTAGTTTGGGGGGTGAACACATACATACATTACAATTGATTTTTCTGAGAATTTAAAAGAAAATTATATTTATGTCTTATGTCCAAATATCCCCTTAAATTATTTACATATATAACTTACATGAACGCCTCCATACTATCCAATAACCATATCGAACGTTCCCGATTAATATAATTTTTATAGAAATGTTTCATAACTTTTTCATCTTTTGCACCATTCGTTTCACTTTGAACCCAACACTTAATTATCGGCAAAGGATTCATACATCCCTTCAAAATTCCATCCATTAAGTCATTTTGATCCTGCCGATTAGATGGTGTTATAGAATATTGACCAATTGTCACTGCCGATGCCTTGTACAAATCAAAATCATTTTTAACAATCCAAACTGTGGCTAAAATCAGGGGTAAATTCACCGACGTCTGATTATTAGTCTCAAGAATTTTTATAAATGGTGCCATGACACGACTGACTGTTTCCTTTGTTGACTCGGACGGTAAACGCGCTGTTGTTGTTAGAAGGGGTATTTGTTCACTGATTTGACTGATTAGACAGAGCAAAAATATTTGCTAGTTTTTAGACAAGTGCAATAGCACTCGAACAATAATTTATCTTAATAAACATCAAGTGTCACGGAAATTAAATTTGCAAAAAAGTGAACGTCGGCGCATGACGTCTAGCTTTTTATGTTAACGATGACTGCAAAAAACGTTGAAAATGCTAGTTAGCCTCAAAGAAAGTGGTTTGATTTGTAAGCCTCGAAGAAAGTTGTTTGATTACAGGTTCTGGAATAGAACCAAAATGGACAGAAGTCAAAGTATTATTCTCGTAGAGGGTATGATAATGAGGAGGGTATAAAAATATTAATAGGTCCGGCTCAATTTTAGGTACTTTGAGCGTTTTAGTCGCATTTTCTAACCGCAAAGGCTCAAAATTGGCATTTAGGGGGTTTGGAGGCTGTCATACATCTATGCAGAAACTGATCATTAAAGGTTCGTAGTTTAATATCTACATATTGTTTCGCTCCCATTTATAGGTTCCACCCATTTTTTGGCATTTTTAAGATTTTCGCCATATTTTCAAACGGAAGAGGCTGTAATGTGGTATTCCTAGAACATGGTAAATAAAAATACTTCTCTGCAGGAAATGTTCAATATAGGTCAGTATTTGTAAATTTGTAAAAGATATCGCTTAATTGATGAAATGTTAATGTTCCTAGCTTAGTTTTTCAACCTTATTGTCTGTAATTTGGAATATAATTTTCTAATAGTTAAAACATTATAATATACGAAAATATGCGGAGGGTGTAAAAATTTCAGACGGACCAATTTAATTTGTATACCCTTCACCACACTGTGGTACAGGGCATTATGTCTTTGTGCATATATTTGTAAATGGCTAAAGGAAACGAGATAGACCCATGGTTCCTTTTGAGAATATGCATAGAATCACTTTCTGAGTCGATTTATGCATGTCCGTCCGTTCGTCGGTTCGTCTGCCAGTCCATGTTAAATTGTAAACATTGTAAACGATTTGCACGTAAGTTTCGTGAAAATCGGTTCAGATTTAGATATAGCTCCCATATATAGTTTCGCCGATTTTAGGTAAATGGTGCACAAAAGTCCCTATATATCCATCGATTTTTACGAAATTTGGCACAACGTACTGAATTAAGCCTGGAAAGATGTGTGCTAAATTTCCTGAAAATCGGTTTAGATCTTGGTATAGCTCCCATACATACTTTCGTCCGATTTAAGGCAAATAGTGCACCAAAGTCCCTATATATAATTAGATTTGCACGAAATTTGGCATACCGTACTGAATTGAGTCTAGAATGATGTGTGCTAAGGTTCATGAAAATCCGTTTAGATTTAGGTATAGCTCTCATATATAGTTTTGTCCGATTTTATGTAAATGTTGCACCAAAGTCCCTATATATCCTTCGATTTGCACGAAATTTGGCTTAGCGTACTGGATTAAGTCTGGAGTGATGTGTGTTAAGCTTCATGAAAATCGGTTCAGATTTAGATATAGCTCCCATATATTTGTTCGTCCGATTTTATATAAAGGGTGCACCAAAGTCCTTATATAACCTTCGATTTGGACGAAATTTTGCATAGCGTACTGATTTAAGTCTAGAACGATTCGTGAAAATCGGTTCAGATTTATATATAGCTCCCATATATATATTTTCGTCCGATTTTACATAAATGGTGTACAAAACTCCTAATGTTTGTCCGATTAACACGAAATTTTGCACAACATATCAAATTGAGACTTGAATTACCTCATTATGTTTTGTTGAAACTGGTGCAGATGTAGTCATAGCTTCCATATGTATTTCGAACGGGTGTCTGATTCAGATTAAATTTTTAACAGTGTGACGTACCGAATATGGTGTATCAATTTTGCTATACATCGTTTTCCATAAATTTGTCCCTTGGAACGCAGACGACTCTAAATCTGTCCGATTGAAATTAAATTTAGCATAGGTTGCAGAAAGGCATGAATATGTTCCTTCGAGTGAACATTGACATGCAATTGTAGGGCGACGTATGTACAATATACCCAAAGTTTTAAAGGATATCATATGGTCGGCCCAGTCCGACTTTACTACTTTCATTACTGGTTCTGGTCGCTCCAGAGGTCGGTCACGAAAATTTACATGGATAAGGGGATCGAGCCAAAGAATAAGCATGTCTGTTTTGATAAATATCGGTCAATATTTAGCGGGTTAAAGGGACCCAAACCTTTGTGTGAAAAATTACAAAATTTGTATTCGGGGGCGTATTTATTTAAGCTTGAAGGACATAACCCCAAAATTTGATAGTATATCCAATGGGAGTGTATATACTAAATTGATACCAATTATAGCGATGTTTGTACACGTATGTGGGAGTTACACTTAAATATATACATTGAAATGTTCCATGAAGTTCCAGATATGGTCAAAGAAAACGCCTAAAATTTTCGTTGATGCCCAGATAATAAATGGGATGAAATCAACCGAAAACTTATTTTTTTTTTTGTTTTTTCGACTCCATATATTGGCAACAATTATAAGCCAAACATCACGGGGAAGGGAATCTGGACAACTAATTAAAATGACTGTACTGAAAATTAGTAATCTTATTTTCCGATGTGTAAGGAAGAGGTGCTGTTGACCTTTAACCAGGCAAGAAGGTGCAAATATCCTGAAATATTGCACATGCTCTGAATAAACATCCGCAGAAAGTTAGACTTCTGTGGTAGTTGTGGAGGGTATCGTAAGGGCGGATTTTGATTATAAACGGATTTTGAATCGGCACATTTTTTCAAATTCTGATTAAATTCTATGATACTGGGATTTATTATCGATTCGTAAACTGTGTTAATAGTTACGCGGCCGTTTAAGATTTAATACGACTGAAGTCCTAACTTCCTAACTTCCATTTTTCGAGGGCGACTGAACAATTGGCCAAAGTTTCAATGTGGCTCTAGCAATTCATTCCGCTTCTTTTCCGCTGACATTGGGGTCTTTGGAATTAGAACAATGTAGCTCATCACGCTCTTTATCTGGTCAACTTCTTAGAATTTTCTGTTGCTCTCTGAATACTAGTCATTTGTATTGCCTATGGTTAAAAATATGTGATGTTTAGATTACGGTTAAATGACGGGCAGCCATTTAACGTCATGTATGAAATCACTTGAAGCTATGGTTATATGGCGAAATTTTATAATCTTCTTTTATTGTGGTTTGGTGTGACCAATCTTATTCGCCGTGGAGTTATCGATTCTCCCAATCAGCTGTGGTCCACAATTCATTGTGGGAATTGAAATTCCCTAGCACCAGACGGCTATTGCTTTCAATGAATAATATATTTAATAATAATAATATTAGGTTGGGGAAAAAGTAACCCATCGGAGAAATGATCGAAGTTGACCGGCATATTAGCAGTCGTAACATCGCCCAGAAGCTAAAAATCGACAATAAAACTGTTTTAAACCATTTACACAAACCCGACTAACGGCCCGGAAGGTACTGCTATACATTTGGTGGGACTGGAAGCGGATTATTTATTATGAGTTGCTTCCTACGCTAAATTCTGATCTCTACTGTCAACAACTGGACCGCTTGAATATAGCAATTGACCTGAAACGGACAGAATTAGCCAACAGGAGAAGTGTCGTGTTCCAGCAGGACAACGCTATGCTATACATAACTACAATGACTCCCCAGAAACGTTAGTTCTAATGCTTCCGCCATTCAGTCCGGACTCGGCACCAAGCGATTATCGATGTTAATGATAAAAAATTGGTATCTAGGGAGGATTGTAAATATCTTATATTAGAGAAATCGAACTAGAGTTTTTTGTAAATAGTGGGCAGGACATCTATGAGAGAGGCATTATGAAGTTACCTTTAAAATGGCAACAAATCATACAACAAACCGGTGCATATTTGACATTCCGAAGCATTTAAAATAAAGTCCTATATTTCATATAAAAACCAGTAAGGAAAGTAGTAAAGTCGGACGGGGCCGACTATATGATACCCTTCACCACTATGGGTATATTAAACAGGACTATTAACATGAAATTGGATGAAATAAAATATGTGATATTTATCTAAATGTGAATCTACCTAGATATATCCATAAAGTATGTAAATCGACTTCAAACAAATATAAATAGGTCATCCGTTGGGCTATGTCTGTACTTCTAGAAAACGCAACTACGTACTTCTATGCTCAATTTTGTAAGTTGTGCAAAATTTGATGTCAATCTGACTAACATGAGGAGTTTGATGCCAAACTTACTTGAAACCGGGGGAAAATATATATGGGAGTTCCATCCAAATATTAAGCGATTTGAAACAAACTTGTCACAGGTTAGGTTGTTCTAATTTCAGAAAGTTTTATTCCTATCAGCCTATTGGTTCCTTGGTGCGTCAATTACTTAAAATCAATCTATAATAAAAGGAGGCTATATCTTAATCTGGACCGATTTTCACGAAAAAAACAGATATCACTCTAGGCTTAATTCAGTACGTTATGCCAAATTTCGTGCAAACCGAAAGATATATAGCTACTTTGGTGCACCATTTACATGAAATCGGACGAAACTATATATGGGAGGTATATCTAAACCTGAACCGATTTTCTCAAAACTTGGCAGACATCACTCTAGGCTCAATTCAGTACGTTATGCCAAATTTCGTGCAAATCGAAGGATATATAGGGACTTTGGTGCACCATTTACATGAAATCGGACGAAACTATATATGGGAGCTATATCTTAATCTGGACCGATTTTCACGAAACTTGACAGACATAGTTCTAGGCTCAATTCAGTAAGTTATGCCAAATTTGGTGCAAATCAAAGGATATATAGGGATTTTGGTGCACCATTTACATGAAATCGGACGAAACTATATATGGGAGCTATATCTAAATCTGGACCGAAACTTGGCAGACATCATTCTAGACCTAAATGATTAGGCTGTACCAAATTTCGTGCAAATCGAAAGATATATAGGGACCGTTTACATTAAATCGGTTAAATATATATATATATATATATATATATATATATATGGGCAATATTGCCATTTTTTTAATATTCCATTTTCAAAAAATCAGCGTTTTTGTTTTTGTGGCACATCAATTATTTTTGGTACACATATAGAGAAAAATTTTCTGACTCCGAAACCGTTCGCGATCAAATTTTTGGTTGATGCTCGCAAAATTTATCGAGGTTTTAATTTTGGGTATAAGAAAAAAATCTTAAAATTACGCCGTTTATTATATTGACCAAAAACGTTGATATATATCTTCCTCCGTAAAATAAGAATATGAATATATTATAATAATCACGATAAAATATTCGCGAAATATGAGAAAAATAAAAAAATATTTAGCAGATTACATCAATATTTTCATTATATTAATGACATACACACACCTAAAAATTAATTTAAAAATATCTACATAATCTAAGCACCATGATGAATCAAATGATATCAAAATCGATATCAAATATTCGCGAAATATGAGAAAAATAAAAAATATTTAGCAGATTACATCAATATTTTCATTATATTAATGACATACACACACCTAAAAATTAATTTAAAAATATCTACATAATCTAAGCACCATGATGAATCAAATGATATCAAAATCGCACAAGTCCGTGCAGCGGTTTCTAAATCAAAGCGACAACAAAACAAGATATTGAGGATAAATATTTGTTTTTGGTTCGAAAAAATAATGTCATCATATTTATTTTTTTAAATGTATACAAGAAATTTCAGAAAAAATGTTGGTGTTATTTTGCTATTTTACCCGAATTTCGCCGAAAAATTGACATATGTAATAATAATCCCTTTTTGTGTATAAGTATACGCCTTGCGGATTATATCAAGACCCTTCCGATAAATCTTAGAATTCTATAAATAGAAATAAATCTTAAAAAAATTATATTATGAAATATACATTTTAAATTGCGTTTAAATCGCGCAATTCTCAAAATCATTTGATGCGCATGCGGTTTCCAGGAAGTACTAAAGTTTATCTTCCAATCCATACATATTTTGCGAAATTTCATTTGACGGCTAAGATGTGCCGCACGTTACATTGATGTACCCAAAAAATCGTAAAACGCGAATAATTTCCGAAAACTCCATATGCCATTAACGCGCATCCGATTTCGGTGTGCACCCTAAAAAAATACATCGATCTATACCGATTTCAATGTGGTCCATTAAGAACCATGGATGTGCCAGCTCACACTATTTTTGAGATAAATTGGGTACATCTCTCTTTCGGCTGAAGTTTTTAAAGTTCTCTTCTCGAAAAAGATCAAAATCCGTATGATTTATTGAAGCGGAAATGATCCACAGAAAACGCAAATAAATCCGCGATATTTTCAAAAACATTTTTTGCCAAATTTCGTGTTTTTGGAAGGCCAGTTCCCGCCGTTCTAGTAGATGGATTTTATAAAAAACACTCAAAATCGAGCTTCAAAATGTCAGCATTATTTAAAGGTAGATGCAGTTAAAATTTTGAAAAATGATACATAAGTGGCGTAGTCCCCATTTTGTTGGCTTCTAGTTTTCTTTTGACACGAAGACCGTGAAATGAATGGCTTAATCACAAATCGATAAAGAACATAAAAAAACTGGTTCGCCTCAACCTGTTTTTACACATTTTTTTACATTAAAAGTAGACACAGCTTCCACCAAAATAAAGTTTGGAGGTCAATATCATGAACAGTTTGCAACGACAGATCAATTAACCCAAAACTATTCACTTTTTTTCATATACTTATGTAGTTCCCGAGTTATAAAGGGGTGAACCTCCGCTTCAGCTATGTTAAAAAATTGGCAATATTGCCCATATATATATGGGAGCTATATCTAAATCTGAACCGATTTTTCCCAATTTCAATAGGGTTCGTCCTTGGGCTGAATAAGTGACCTATGCCAAATTTCATCCAATTCGGGTAATAAATGCGACCTGTACTTTGTTTACAATTTAACATGGACAGACAGACGGACAGATGGACGGACGGACATGCATAAATCGACTTAGAAAGTGGTTCTATGCATATTCTCAAAAGGAACCATGTGTCTATCTCCATTATTTTTGCCTGTTACAAACATATGCACAAAGACATAATACCCTGTACCACAGTGTGGTGAAGGGTATAATAATGGATTATTTTTTCCCAAACTAATATTTTGTAAAATTAAATGAAATCCTGAAGGACTTTTATATTGAGAATAGTTCTTCAGGTAATATATTGATTCAATCGGTGCTCGATATACCTTGCATTAAAATCTATTTTCGATATTAAAATAATTTATTTTACATATTTAAAAAATCAATAACTATCGCTAAACAATTCATCCTTTTCGAAATAATTTCCAATAGGAAAACAAATGTACTAAAAACTAAACATACGCCATACGTGCAAAATACACCAAATAGTAAATGTATTGACAATTTAACAGGTTCAGCATGATCTTGTTGATATTTCGTCGACGAATATAGGATCATACGTCGATAACGTTTCATCAGGCCCGATTGTATTAAATCCAATATGAGATTACCCGTTCGCAGTCGCATATAACTATGACGTGGCATATAGAATATAAGTGGTGCCGTCAGCACGGGTTCCCTTAGTATGCGCACCCTATTACTCGGATGTAATTGATTGTAATATTGGATGGTGAGATCAAGGGAGCATAAAACGATTTTATCATCTTCACTTCCTTTACTTATTCGCAGCAGAAGTTCATCCTCCGTTGTGTTAACCATTTGAACATTTGCCTCTGGCATTGAATCTTTTATCACCTTCTCCAAAGTGGCAAAGGCATAGATGGTGTAATTATTGTGTACAACATCTTCCAAACTTTTCATGGCATTGCGTCCAGTACCATCTTGTAGAATTTTGAAAAGTTCTCCCGAATATGCGGAACGTAGAACAAATGTGTATAGCATCCACACTGTGAGTAGATAACGAGCAAAATTGCGATACGGTAGTCGTGTGACAAGACCAACACCAAGTAGGGCTGCTAAAAGATTTGTAACGGGTCTCCGATTACCATGACCATATACGAAATCCATTATTTCCGCATTCCCCAACAGGCGTACAAAATATATTAGCAGTATTGCAAAGAGGATACTAGAACTGAAACAGGACCATATAATATAACGGAAGGGTTTTATAATTCGCTGAAATGGTGTCAACGGCTGTCCATCCGGTATTGCCAAAACGAAGGTGGATGTTAGGTAGCTTGTGCTACCCAACATTATGTCGGAACGTTGGGCATTGTGCGTGTATGCCGAAATTGTAATATTCACATCCCGATCGAGTATCTGAAAATGGAAATATATATGAAGAATATGTTTTCCAGGACTCAAACAATGTTTGGATTTTTTAAAGAATATTTGTTCAAGGACCAAAACAAGGCGTGGATTTTTTAAGAATATTTTTTCAAGAACCTCCTGAAGCGTGGATTTTTAAAGGACCTTCAGGGGGTGAATTTTATAAATATATTTTTTGCAAGGACCTCCCAAAGAGTGGATTTTTTAAAGAATATTTTTACAAGTACCTCCAGAAGCGTGGTTGTTTTAAAGAATATGTTTTCAAGGACCTCCAGAAGTGTGGATGGTTTAAAGAATAGTTTTTCAAGGATTGTCATATTCTGGACTTTAAAAAATACTTTGTTTTGTTTCAGGCACTATCGAAACATGGAATCAAAGCAATAATTATAATAATTAATTAATTATTATTACCTAAATATTACTTAGGCGGCATAATTTTCTGAATACGATTTTTCTTAACCCCAATTAAAAGCAATTCCAACCAATTTACTTCAATTACTTTAATATTATTGAGTGTAAAATAACTATCAAGACATTCAAACCCTGGTGTTGGAGGTCATTAGTCCAAGTTAATTACTGGACATATTTGAAGTCGTTACCCTAGTGAAGTTAGTGCACGACAGTAATTCGAAGTGTAAACCAGATAATTTACTTGCCGGTGACAACAGAAACTGACATTCCTCCAAAACACTTCAATGGAAACGAATTGTGATAGGGTGAAGAGAAATCATGACATGTATGAAATGTCAAAATAACTTTGTGTTGTAGTTGTTACAATTTTGTTGTATTGCTTTCAGAGATTTGTTGTTTGAGATGTTGGGCAAATAGTAAGGAGAAAATGGAATTTGCGAAATTGCATCTACGAATTAAATTCAACCGTGTCAAGGTTCGGACATTTGGCATCACACCGGAACATTCCTTTTCAGAGCAGATTTTTCTTGTAGTGACGAAAAAAAAGAAGTTAGTTATGTTTGGAAAATAACACCAACCTTCTGCTGATCATCGATTAAATCCCGTTGTAATTTGCACAAATCGCAGAATACAATTTATGGATTGTGATAGATACGATAATGTGGCTAAAACATCAGATGTAATGAAAAACCAGTTACAAAGAAGGGGAACTTTACGTACAATTTTCCATGGAGATTTTGCAATCCAGTGGACACCAGAAAAAATATATCGTGACTTGTGATGGATATTTTCTAAGCTCTTAAAATCCAACTTTTTGATTCATTTCAAAAAATCACACTTCTTTCGCAAATCAAAAATTTGAGTTAATTCAAAACTTCAAACTTTTGAGTTCTGTCCTTCAAAAACTATCCTCCTTTGACAGTCCTTCAAAAACTATCCTCCTTTGACCGTCCTTCCAAAAATATCCTCTTTCGACATTCCTTCGAAAACTATCCTTTAAAAAATCCACGCCTTTAAAAAGTCCTTCAAAAACTCCCCTCCTTTGACAGTCCTTCAAAAACTATCCTCTTTCGACAGTCCTACAAAAACTATCCTTTAAAAACCCTACTCCTTTGACAGTCCCTCAAAAACTATCCTCCTTTGAAAGTCCTTCACAAACTATCCTTTAAAAAATCCATGCTTTAAAAATCCACACCTTTGACAGTCCTTCAAAAACTATCCACTTTTGACAGTCCTACAAAAACTATCCTTTAAAAACCCTACTCCTTTGACAGTCCCTCAAAAACTATCCTCCTTTGAAAGTCCTTCACAAACTATCCTTTAAAAAATCCACGCCTTCAACAGTCCTTCAAAAACGATCCTCCTTTGACAGTCCTTCAAAAATTATCCTCTTTTGACAGTCCTACAAAAACTATCCTTTAAAAAATTGACGCCTTTGACAGTCCTTCAAAAAATATCCTCCTTTGACAATCCTTCGAAAACTATTATCTTTTGACAATCCTTCACAAACTATCCTTTAAAAAATCCACGCCTTTGACAGTCCTTCAAAAACGATCGTCTTTTGACCGTCCTTCAAAAACTATCCTCTTTTTATAGTCCTAAAAACTATCTTTTAAAAAATCGACGCCTTTGACAGTCCTTCAAAAACGATCGTCTTTTGACCGTCCTTCAAAAACTATCCTCTTTTTATAGTCCTAAAAACTATCTTTTAAAAAATCGACGCCTTTGATAGTCCTTCAAAAATATCCTCCTTTGACAGTCCTTCAAAAACGATTATTTAAAAAATCCACACCGTCGACAGTCCATCAAAAACGATCCTTTAAAAAATCCACGCCTTTGACAGTCCTTCAAAAACGACCCTTAAAAATCCACGCCTTTGATAGTCCTTCAAAAACGATCCTTTAAAAAATCCACGCCTTTGACAGTCCTTCAAAAACGATCCTTTAAAAAATCCACGCCTTTGACAGTCCTTCAAAAACGATCCTTTAAAAAATCCACGCCTTTGACAGTCCTTCAAAAACGATCCTTTAAAAATCCACGCCTTTGATAGTCCTTCAAAAACAATCCTTTAAAAAATCCACGCTTATTGTGTCCTGGAACAAATATTCTTTAAATTAAAATCCAGCTTATTGATTCCTTGAACAAATGTTATTTAAAAAATCGAAGCTTGAGTCCTAGAAAAAAATATTTTTGTTATTTGAATTTTTGTGATCATTTGAAAGTGATTTTTAAGTGATTATTTATACTCTTTCGAGTCGAGCTTGATGATCTAAATTTTGCAATGAAAAGGAAAGCCAGGAGAAGAACCTACGTACCCACCATTATGCGACGCGTTTCGCCGTTGGTTAAGCGGCTCATCAGGCATATTGGGCTATGTGGCTTTACAAAGGTCGTACGTTGATAACTTGTATTTATTCCGCCCTGATGCGAAACTTGCATATGCGAATTAAATTCAAATTTGTCAAAGTTCGACATTTGTCTTCATTCTAGGAACAGTCCTTTTCAAAGCAGATTTTTGTTGTAGCGATGGATAATTAATCCACACACCTACAATTGCTTCCTGGTATACACATGTTTTTGCGCAACCGTTTTTGGAAGTGTTGATGGCTCAGAACGTTAAGTGGTCTTGGCAACATCTGTGTTGCTCTGAGGACCTAGGTTCGAGCCCTAGCCGTGCTCGGCTGAAATTAATTTTTTGTGTATACCAGGAAGCAATTGTAGGTGTGTGGATTAATTATCCATCGCTACAACAAAAATCTGCTTTGAAAAGGACTGTTCCTAGAATGAAGACAAATGTCGAACTTTGACAAATTTGAATTTAATTCGCATATGCAAGTTTCGCATCAGGGCGGAATAAATACAAGTTATCAACGTACGACCTTTGTAAAGCCACATAGCCCAATATGCCTGATGAGCCGCTTAACCAACGGCGAAACGCGTCGCATAATGGTGGGTACGTAGGTTCTTCTCCTGGCTTTCCTTTTCATTGCAAAATTTAGATCATCAAGCTCGACTCGAAAGAGTATAAATAATCACTTAAGAAAAAAATATTCTTTATAAAATCTTCGCTTATTTGGTCCTTCAAATTAAGTCCTTCAAACAAATGTTTGACTCACCATCTTAGCTGCTGATGTTGCTGTGCCGTTTGGAAAGATGACACCTCTTCCCACAGGATCTGGTTGTTTTATGACAATGGAGAAATTTATACGCTCCGCCAACAAGGATATTACAAAACCCTCAATGCCACGTAAAAATGCCAGCTCCTTATCTAATTCATCATCATCCAAAAATATGTAAGGTGGAAAATTCCATGTTGCCACTGATAATTTGCAATGATACATATTTCGTACTTTACTGGGGAAGAGCGGGACATTTGTGGTAAAATTGGGATTCGTTTCAATGTCGTGAAAAGACATTAGATATTCCGGTTGTGATGAATGACATTTGTCCGGTCCAAAAGGATAATAAGTATAGACAAAGGCATGCTTGCCCACAATCATAAGGACATTGACATTGGTGACATAAATCCAAAATAGGCGCTGAAATATTTCTTTAATATTTGCCAAACGTGTAGCTTCACTGCCGGTATAGATTAGAATGAAGTAGCCATTACGATGATAGTGATGATTGGGATTTAAAAGATTCGCTTCAAATTTACTAAAAATAAACAATATTTAGATTTAAGTTTAATAAAAATATAAAAAGTATCTACTTATATGCCTGTATGCTATCCAATAACCATATCGATTTCTCTGGATTAGAGTAGAATCGGAAAAACCGTTCCCTTATTTCTTGAGGACTCATTGTTGCTTCGGAATCATCCTGTGGATAAGTTTCACCCTCCACCAAATATTTAGTGACCACCTCAGGATTCGATATTGTCCTCAATACCACATCCATTATATCACTTTGTATTTGTCGACCCTGTGGCGTAATGGCATATTGGCCGATAATGACCGCCGACACCGTGTATGTGGCAAAATATTCCCTTATGATCCACACAGTGGCCAAGACGAGAGGAATATTTTTATTTGACTGGCTATTATTCAAGGATAGTTCCATTAATGGATTCATGACACGTTATTCTATGGAAGTAAAGTTCAAATGTGAATGTGCGAAATAAAATCTACGGCGTTGGGCTCGTTAAAGTTTGTCTGCCTACTACGAATATTCATTGACGACTGGCAGACGATTTCGGAATTATGAAAAAATATATTGACATAGAATTTTGTTACGTTACTTTAAATAGGTTATTAGGTTTGAAGGTGATAATGTTTTGTGGCACGAAATTCAGGATGTAACACCTATTGCATGACTATTCGGGTGTTATGGTTGCAACACGAAACGGTTTGTAATTTAAAGGTGTATTTGTATTTTATTACCATTTAAATTTAATCAATTATTTAATGCTGAGATTTTTTTCTCTATTTATAACAGGTTGCTATAATCGGCAGGGTCGACTTAGCTATCCTAACCAAAGAAACAATGCTGAAGAATAATAATAAAGGTGTTATTATTATTCAGCGCTTCCGATGATTTGAATTATGAAATACCTATTTCCTTTTATTGCTTGTTACAAATTAATGTACATAGGCAGAGTATCCTAGAGAAGAGTTTCAATTAGCATATAAAGAGATTTTTTTAAGAGTTTCTAAAAAGAGTTTGCATAGTTTGTAAAATTTCGATTACAAACTTCAAAATATCAAATTTCAGATGGAGATATTCCAATACCTGGTTCTACACAGAAACTGTTATCAATATTAAATTTATTTCTCGTAGACAGACCCAACTTTTAGCATACCGATCGACATATCTCGACTAGATGAATCGATTAAGCTACGTCACGAAATTTTGCATGTAGTCTATGTTCTGGTCATGGCATGGTCAAGGCTATGAATCTTCTTAACGAATAAGCATGACTGTTTGAAGATGTTCGGTCAATTTATAGTGGGTCAAATGGTCCAGGACTATTTTATGACATATCTGTACACTCCGGGAAGTCCTGATCCGGTAAAGCTGGCAGTGTATGAAAGAGGGTACAAATTGATTGGCATATGTGTACAAATAAGTTGATTTTTAACATCCTCTTGCATGGGTCCTACATATTGTTATATGGTTTAAATAATGTTATTCTTCCACAAGCAAATGCAAATATCGCGTACTGGGTTTCGAAATTCAAAATTCACTTGCAGTTATGTCGGATATCATATGATATCAAATTTTATCGGTGATATCCAATATCTTGAAACTTGCCTTACGGCCACTAGTTTAAGGCACTATTAGCCGAACTTTTATATTCTTCAAAATGTCTTATAGATCAGCTGAATGGTCTTCTTATGGAAGAGCTGGATGTCTTCTTATAGAAGAGCTGGAGGTATTTTATAGAGAACAGCTGGAGGTCTTTTATAGAGAAGACCCCTTCTTAGAGAAGTGCTAAATACCTTCTTATGGATGAGCTGGTGGTCTTCTTTTATAAGTGCTGGAATTCTTCTTACAGAAGAGCTAGAGGTCTTCTTAGAGAAGAGCTAGATGTGTTCTTAGAGAAGAGCTAGAGGTCTGTTTAGAGAAGAGCTAGAGGTCTGCTTAGAGAAGAGCTAACGGTGTTCTTATAAAAGAGCTGGAAGTCTTCTTATATAAGTGGTGGAATTCTTCTTACAGAAGAGCTAGAGGTCTTCTTAGAGAAGAGGTAGAGGTCTTCTTAGAGAAGAGCTAGAGGTCTGCTTAAAGAAGAGCTAGAGGTCTTCTTATAGAAGAGCTGCAGGTCTTCTTATAGAAGAGCTGGAGGTCTTCTTATAGGAGAGCTGGAGGTCTTCTT
Organism: Musca vetustissima; assembly: GCF_032173495.1. Taxonomy (NCBI): domain Eukaryota; kingdom Metazoa; phylum Arthropoda; class Insecta; order Diptera; family Muscidae; genus Musca; species Musca vetustissima. Next base: position 61,176 of record NW_026887737.1, on the reverse strand, counting down.
ATAGAAGAGCTGCAGGTCTTCTTATAGAAGAAGGGGGTAACATAGGGGATGATATATATCAAGCAACAGCTCTGATTGGCTTTAACATGGTAAAGCCCAGGCTTATCTTGTACCCTTTTAATCTCAATTGTGGACACTGACCTACCCGCGGTGTCACCTGGGGAAGCTGCTTTCATCATCCGTTGAAATAGTGAGCTTATATGTGCCGCTAATTCACCCATAAGAACTAAAAAGTGGGTTGAGGCGTCGGAAACCCGTCTGACTATGATAAAGCGACAGACAGGAAAACCAGACCCCTCTAATGTTAAAGACCCCCGAAAACGTATAATGGACCACGATCTGCGATCTGGAAAGGGTAAGGCGGAAGTACATCAAATGATCACGGACTGTTTCAAGGCTGCCATGAAACGAGATTCAAGCATCTCGATATACAAAAGGCCACCTGGTTTCTGCTGATCAAGCAACGACAAATCATGTTGTGACAGACGGAAGTCATTTTTCCAGTGTTTTAGACGTTCGATCGATCAGAGGAGCGAATATCGATTAGGACCCTTACCTTGCAGCAGCCAAGGTTCGCAATCGTCTTAAGGGAACCCACCCATTCTCGATTTTTTAATTTTAAGATTTTAAAAGGGGTTGTAAATGAATACTATGCTTGTAAAGATTTAAAAAGCAAGAAAAATAATTTACAAAAAATTGTTGTTGTTGTTTTTTTGTGATCAAAGAAAAGTCCTTATTTTTGATGGCGGGCATGATAACTCCTCACTGGAACATCGGAATCCAAAAATTTCAACTGTGTTAGAAAGAGTACATGTCTGGCTCTCGTATGAACTACGGAACTAAGCGGAACTTTGAAAAAATTTTCTTGGAAAATCACTTGAAAAATAGGGACATTCTAGAATTAGAGAAGGTTCGAATTAAATCAAAAAATTTTTGACACCATGAATGGGGGTCCCCTTAATGTAGCAGCAAAGGTGCGATCTAATGTAACACGGAAACTCGACGTTGAAAAGCTGCAAAAAAAAAAAAAACAAAAAAAAACAGGTTGCAGAAGCCTACGCCGCTCAACTTACATACTTGCAAATTGAAATCACTCATTTTAAGCCGATAGTTGTGCTAGGTAACCGACGTTTTTAAGTTTGCTCAATAATTTGCAAATTAAATATATAGTGCACCCCACAGAATTTTTATTGTTTACGAGATATACCCATGGGTATTTTTAAAAATAGGCATAGAATTACTTTCTGAGTCGATGTGATGAAAGTGTTTTAGGGTATCATATAGTCCACAAAGTTCGAAATTACTACTTTCCTTTTTCTCGCAGAATTGTAATCAGCGTCTCCGAGACCCTTATGTGATATTTATTTATTTACTTCATAATGACCCATTGTGAGTCGGGACAAGTTCTAGGACTGTCCGCATTCAGGCTAAGCTCCAAAGAAATTCTATCTTTAGATTTCAAATGGCGACAAAGTGTAATTACCGATTCCCAATATGTTAGAAGCGTCCTTGTAATAAATATTTCTAGAACCACCATAAGCGGGAGTGTATATTATATATATATCATTATCTCTGCAATACGCCCAGATATTAACCCAGAATTAATCGAATAGGCTGGAATATAAGGTTCTCGTTTAGTTGGGATATCTTCTTTACTAAAAATTACAACTATTACCATTAAAGGTATTTTAATTTGATAAATTGAGATCTTCTTCGCAACACATTTTTATCATTTCCATGCTTCTAAATAGCCCCCATACAAAAGCCACGGGCCATTTTGCTATATTAAGGATTTTTCCAGTCGGAGTATCTAAGTTTAGTATTTTTCTAAGTTATTACAATATCCAGTCGAATTGGTTCTTTTTCAAAAGATGTTGTTTACGGATAGACAAATCTTCTGTAATTTCCTAGAATGTATTTTATAGAATGACCATGTGTATAACTACTGTTAGTGTTGGATTTAATTTGCCCTCATTTTATAATTTTGAAATTTGTATTTTTTATATAAAAAGGCGGTCTCTTTATGTTTCTGTTAATTCAGATTTTGGTATATTTTTCTTGCATTCAAAAACCAAAAAACGTAAATACTCTGTTTCAAAAATATATTGAGTTTTGGCATCCCAACATGTGCATTGTTTTACTTATTTTACTATCTATGATTTATACAAAAACTATCAGCATTTAACAGTTGTTCATTGTTATGTAAATCTGTAAAAATATAAAACAAAATCTGTTGCATTTGAATATCAACAAATTTATATGTAAAATTCCCATTCCCTCATTCCAAAATGTTTGTCGTAATCCAAACAAGACTTTCGTTTTTCCTGTTTTTCCAAAGAACACTTAATAATGTTCAGCCTTGTAATAAACGCTTATGTATTTGCTTATCTTCATCGAAGTTTTCACATAAAAGTCTTTAACATTTTGAACTGTTTTTATGGTGCTGCTGCTGCTACTCCTCCTCATTCCTCTGGCTCAGAGGGTATAGAAACAATCATTATTCTCTTTCATGCCATTAGTTTTCAATGGTCTTTCAATTGAATGCATTACCAAAAAAAGCTAGAGAAAGAAAAACCTACACTTGAACTCTATAGAAAGATGATGGCGATCAGTGCTGGAAAACGGTAATAGGCAAAGAAGGGCATGACGATAGGCAAAGGACACTCATAGATGGCTAGGATTCAAGTAGACTTAAAATGAAAGTAAGAGAAATTATTGTCATTCTTTAGATGTTAAGTTGTGTTGTATTCAGTTCAGTTTTATTTTTTTTTTCGAAAGAAAAAAAAAACATAAAAGCAATCCAGATTATTGTCACTTATGCGAGTAAATGTTTGGCATGCACAATGACTCCCGCAATTGGATATGGGTCATTGCAGGAAATTTGTAGCTGAAAAAAAAAAATAATTATTATTCAGGTAGTCATTGAAAATATATTTTTTAAATAACCCACGCTTATTGAGCCCCTGAAAAATAATATTTAAACCAGTGAGCGGAGCAGTATTGTTAGACGGGGCCGACCATACGATACCCTACACAACTACCACGGAATTCAAATTTTCTGCGGATGTTTTTTCCGAGCCTGGGCAATATTTCGTGATATTTGCACCCTCTTGTCCGATTAGAGGTCAACAGCACCTCTTCCTCACACAGACATATTTTCCGAATATTACGAGTATTCAGTACAGCTATTGTCCAGATTCCCTTCACCGTGGGTAATGTTGTGATGTTCGGCTTTCATTTGTGGTCTATAGATAGACTCGAAAATAGCACAAAAAATTAAGTTTTCATTCCAAAATTATTATCTTATCATCACCGAAAAATATAGGCGTTGCCTTTGACCATAACTGGAACCTCATGGAAAATTTCAAAGCGATCAGCGCTATAGTTCCGCTCTCTAGAGTGATAATGGGTTACTAAATAATATACGAATACGGAGATACCCCTAAATATTTAGGTATAACTCCCACATCCGAGCACATACAACAATATAATTGGTATTAATGCAAAGGTCAACCACTCCTCTTGGATATAATATCAACTTCTCGGGTATATGTCCTTCGGGGGTTAATATATATCCTATAGAATACAAATTTTGTAATTTTTCACACAAAAGTCAGGGTCCATTTGACCCGCTAAATATTGACCGATCTTTATCAAAACAAGCATGATTATTCTTTACCCTGATCCCCTTCTCCATGCAAAATTTCACGATGTTCGGGCCATTATTGCGGCCTCTGGAGCAACCAGAAAAACCGAAAAAGATTTAGTAGTTGGTACATTCCATCCCCTATTTATTAACCGATCTTTCCCAAAAACAATAGGGGTCTTCTTTGGCCAGAACCCATCCTACATGGAAAATTTCGTGAAGATTGGTCCATAACTGTGGCCTGTATCGTGTTTACAATTTATAATGGACAGACTGACGGACGGACACACATGTCTAGATCGACTCAGATAGTCGATATATGACGATTAAAGGTGGGTCTAGGACCAATATTTCGCGGCGTTACAAACTTTTGGGGCTGCACAAAGCTATAACACCTGACAACATAGTTGTGTAGGGTATAAAAATCAACACTTAATGAGTCCTTAAAAAATATTATTTAAACCAGTAAGAAAAGTAGTAAAGCCGACTATATGATCCCTTCACACTTTCGGTACATCCAACAGATGAATCATAGACGCCGAATTTTTGAAGCACAAGGGACATATATATATATATATATACATTAAATCGGACGAAAATATATATGGGAGCTATATCTAAATCTGGACCGATTTTCAGGAAACTTAACACACATCATTATAGATCCAATACAGTACGCTGCATATTTCGTGCAAACCGAAAGCTGTGTAGGATACACCATTTACATTAAATCGGACGAAAATATATATGGGAGCTATATCAAAATCTGGATCGATTTTCAGAAAACTTAACGCACATCATTCTAGACTTAATTCATTACGCTATGCCAAATTTCGTGCAAATCGGAAGATATATAGGGACTTTGGTACACCATTTACATTATATTGGACGAAAATATTTATGGGAGCTATATCAAAATCTACGCTGTGCCAAATTTCGTGCAAATTGATAGACATATAGGGACTTTGGTACATCATATACATTAAATCGGACGAAAATATATATGGGAGCTATATCAAAATCTGGATCGATTTTCCGTAATCTTAACACACATCATTCTGGACTTAATTCATTACGCTGTGCCAAATTTCGTGCAAATCGAAAGATATATAGGGACTTTGGTACACCATTTACATTAAATCGGTCGAAAATATATATGGGAGCTATATCAAAATCTGGACCGATTTTCAGGAGACTTGACACACATCATTCTAGACTTAATTCATTACGCTGTGCCAAATTTCGTGCAAATCGAAAGATATATAGGGACTTTGGTACATCATATACTTTAAGTCGGTAGAATATATATAGAGAGCTATGTCAAAATCTGGACCGATTTTCAGGAAAAATTAACACACATCATTCTTGAACTAATTCAGTACGCCGTTCCAAATTTCGTACAAATTGAATGATATATAGGGACTTTGGTACACCATTTACATTAAATCGGACGGAAATATATGTGGGAGCTGTATTTAAATCTGAACCGATTTTTCCTAATTTCAATAGGGTTCGTCCTTGGGCCAAACAAATGAGCTGTGCCAAATTTCATCCAATTCGAATCATAAATGCGACCTGTACTTTGTTCACAATTTAACATGGACAGACAAACAGACAGACGCTCAGTCGGACGGTCGGACATGCATACGTCGACTCAAAAAGTGTTTATATGTATATTCTCAAAAGGAACCATGTGTCTATCTCGTTTCCTTTTGCTGTTATGCACAAGATATGCACAAACACATAATACCCCGTACCACAGAGTGGTGAAGCGTATAAAAATCCACGCTTATTGAGCCCTTGAAAATTTTTATTTAAAAAAATTACGCTTATAACTCTGATATTCCTTGACAATTATTTAAAAAAATGCACTCTTATGCCTCTGATTGTCATTGAAAAAATATTATTTTAAAAAATTGAGCTTATTTTTCTGATAGTCCTTGAAAATATGTTCTTTAAAAAATCCATGCTTATATCCCTGATGCATTTATTAATGTCACCAAATTCCCTTTGCTCTTCACTGAGCAGAATATTCGTATCCTCATTATTCATAATCCGTATAAAAACTAAAGCTCCAGATGAAGAAGAACAAACAAGCAGAAACCCCCTTTCAAGTACACATATCGTCCTACAAATCAATTCAATTGCCGGAATATTCATCTTCTGTTGGAATTATCGCGTCTTTTCATGCATATCTTTTTTACTGTCCTCTTTTTTATCGTTTATCGAAGTCTTGACACGATAAGTTCATTGGAGTGCCACACTATGGAATGAAGGATAGCTGGTGGGTGGGAAGTACATGTGTGTGTGTGTGCTTGAGCCATACCCTTACTTGCACTGCATCCTTGTGTGACAAGTACTAACTGCCTTTTTGACTGTTTGAGATGCCATTACAAAGGAGGTTCTTATTTTCTACATGTTCTAGTGTTAAGTAAGTAGAGTTTGTTTATATTTGAATAATAATGCAAAAGGGGATATTTTTTGTTCTTTTAGAGAATGCACAAAAAATGTGCAATATTTGTAATGGGTGTTAAGTCTGTTTACTAATACAGGGTGATTGATCAAAGGAATTGTCAGTGGATTTAAAATCGGCTATTATATACTTCGTAATGAGGGTTTGGCTATTTGTTGTAATGAAATGATTAAATATAATATGTTGACCCTAGACTTACACATTTTAGAAACATGTTGGTCCAGATGCTTATTATAAATATAAATCAAAGTACAAGTAGTAATTGGGTGACGTAGGGGATGATAGATACCAAACAGCGGCTCTGATTGGCTTTAATACGGCAGTCTTAACGTTGACCTCTTTCGTCTCAATTATTGCCATTGACCCAATACTGAACCAAACAATACTAAAAGGCTGAGAAGAAGACCCCTGCGAAAGTATAATGGACCACCAGTTGGGAATCTACGCACGTTGTACAGACCAGGCACAGTTTTTCTTTAGCGGATGTACTCAAGAAGTACAAAGCCGATATTATTGAATTACAGGAAATGCCATGAAATGGGACAGACAGAAGTAAATCAGATGATTACGTTCTGCATTATAGGTGCCATGAAAGGAGACTCGAATTTTACTGCGGATTTATGGTTGATAGGAGAAGAAAAGACCTCGTGTCCAGATTCACTCCAGAAGATGAGTAAATTGCTATAATCCGTATAAAAGCGATGCTCTTCTACATCAGTCTTAGTTGCACCCATGCTCCGACGGACGGCAAAAATTAACGGACAAAGACATATTTTACAAGCACCTAGAAAAGGGATATGACCGCTGCACTGGCCTTCCAAAAATCAGAAGGAAAAATATTTTTGGTTCCACCGTCGGAAAATTCAGCCTCCGAAAATTCAAACATCCGACAACGGCATGAGGTTGATTGACTTCGTGCCAGCATAAAACATTGTAGTTAGCAGCACCAGATTCAAGCATCTCGATATACACAAGGCCACCTGAATTTCTCCTGATTAAGCAACGAGAAATCAAATCGACCCTGTTTTGATAGACGGAAGACATTCATCCCGTGTTGTGATCAATCTGAGGAGCGAATATCGATTCGGACCATTACCTTGTGACAGTCAAGGTTCGCACCTGTCGTAATGTAGCAGCAAAGGTGCAATCTTATGTAACACGGAAACTCGATGTCGAAAAGCTGCAAGCACGACAGATAACAGAATCCTACTCCGCTCAACTTACTAAACTGCTTGAAGAAAGCACTCCTTGTCCCGATAATAATATAGAAGCACAATGACAAAGAATAGCCCACTCTCTACAAAATGCAGCAAAAGCAACAGTTGCGTACAAAAGACCACCATCAAAAAACCCGTGGTACGATCAGGAGTGTCGTAATGCTATTGATATGAAAAACGCAGCGTATGGGGCAGCCCTGCAGACAGTAGCAATACGTAATGCGATGAAAAATTATCGAGAGAAAAGGAAAAAGGAGAAACGTATTTTCAAAAAAACCAGTAAGCAACGTAGTAAAGTCGGACGATACCCTTCACCACTTTGGCTATATTCAACAGATGAATCCTAACAGACGTCACATTTTTAAAGACCAGTAAGATGAAATTGGATCCATAAACATGTCATTCTGCAACCGATACTAAACTTTTCTTTTGGTCAGATATAGAAGCTATATCTAAATCAGAACCGATTTCAGGAAACTTAACACACAAAGACATAATACCCTGTACCACAGTGTGGTAAAGGAACACCAAACCGAAGGTTTTGGTGCAGGCACATCCTCCTGTAGAGATGAAGAATGAAACCTGGTGACAGATACGTATAGGGTGATGAGGATCTGGAAGAAGCATTTTGAAAAGCTTCTGGTATATAATAGTGGTTGTGAGGAAGAGATCCCAGAACCAATAAGATATAACGGTCAGAGTAGAAGATGATGTTAGAGTAGCAATTAATCGGCTGAAGAACAATAAAGTAGCATATGTCAATTGATTACCAGCCGAACTATTCAAAAGCGGTGGTCAGATGCTAGTCAGGAGCATGCACCAGCTAATTAGTACAATTTGGCTACAGGAATGCATGCCCAATGATTGGAACCTCAGCATCGTGTGTTCCGTGCACAAACACGGAGACACGACAATATGTGCTAACTATAGATGAATAAGTCTCCTTCGTACCGCATATAAAGTGCTATCCAGCGTACTGTGTGAATGACTGAAGCCAATGGTCAATGACATTATTGGACCATACCAATGCAGGTTCAGACCTGACAAATCTACCATTGACCAGACTTCCACTCTGCGCCAAATCATGGAAAAAAACCAACGACGGCATATTCCACATATTCGTCGACTATGAAGTCCAAGCCCACAGCCCTATTCGATCAGAAGTGTTTAAAGTCATGTCTGCGTTTGGCATGTCTGAAATATTAATACTGCTCTGTAGGATAACTTTATGTGGAACAAGGTCAGCAGCTAAAGGTCAGCAGTTATATTCGGAGGCCTTCAATACCGAACGAGGATTTAGACAAAGTGATGAATGTCATGTGGAAAAGGTCATACGAGATGCAGATGTGAACAGAAATGACACTCTGTACTCGCCTATCTCTCGTCAGACCAAACCCACACACCACAAGACGTTGATACTACCCGTGCTGTTGTATGGATCTGAATCATTGCCAGCTCCTGGAGTGTTTGAGAGAAAAATTCTCCGAAAGATCTATGGGCCGATCTGCTCGACTGTGAATATAGCCGTCGAATGAACCATGAGTTGTACCATCTATTCTCGGACATCGACATAGTCAGATGTATCGACTTGCAGCAAATACGTTGGCTAGGCCATGTTGTAAGAATGAATGAGGATGCCACAGCTCAAAAGACATATAAAAGCGAACCAGTTGATGGTTCAAGCAGAAGATCGAAGCGCCTGGAAATCTTTTTTAAGCTCGGATTATGGTACAAACGTTCTGTCACAAGCCACCTAAGTATGTAAGTAAACTAAGTAGGTTTATTTTCCAGGTATTTTCAGAGTGCACGTTATTGTGAAGCCGAACCTTTACCACATTGTGATACAGGGTATTATGTCTTTGTTCATATGCTTGTAACATGCGAAAGAAAACGAGATAGACACGTGGTTCCATTTTAGAATATGTATAGAATCGATTTATGCATGTCCGTCCGTCTGCAGATGTTAAATTGTAAACAAAATACAGGTCGCATTAATGAAACTATTTGGATGAAATTTGGCGCAAGTCACTTTTTCGCCCAAGGACAAACCCTATTGAAAGTGAAGAAATCGGTTCAAATAGCTCCCATATATATTTTCGTCCGATTTTATGTAAATGATGCACCAAAGTCCCTATATATCTTTCTATTTGCACGAAATTTGGCACAGGGTACTGAATTTGATCCAGAATGATGACTGCTAAATTTCGTGAAAATCGGTTCAGATATAGATATAGCTGCCATATATATTTTCGTCCGATTTAATGTAAATGGTGCACCAAAGCCGCTGTATATATATGTTTCGATTTGCACGACGTGTGTCAAGTTTCGGGAAAAGTTGAAGGGTATCATGTAATCGGCTAAGTCCGCAAATTTACCAAGAGTATCTATATGGGTTCACTTTGGAGGATATATCGGCATTATTTGTAGTTTTGGGAAAATGTTTCAAGCAATGGGCTACTAGTACTTGGTAGCTAACCTTCCTACCAACGTTTGTTGACTTTTTAGCATAACTTTAATGTAATAGTACCATCCATTATTCGGAGTTTTTTGCGAAGTTTAGTCACATTTTCTAACCCAATTGGATATTATCTTATAACATAATGTTCCCGTTGGGTAAAAAATTACCTTACCAAAAATTTTTCTCTATCGACATTTTTTAACCTTAAGCACATTATTTGGTATTTTGGAGTTTTTTTTTTTTTTTAATTTTTTAATCGAAAATTTTTAATCTATATGGGTGTAAATCGTCCGTAAACTTCTGCATAACTATGCTTCTACTTTTTATTCCCTACACAACTATGTTGTCAGGGTATTATAGCTTTGTGCAGCCCCAAAGTTTGTAACGCCGCGAAATATTGGTCCTAGACCCACCTTTAAGTATACCGATCGTTATATCTTGACTAGCTGAGTCGATCTAGACATGTGTGTCCGTCCGTCCGTCTATCCATTATAGTTTGTAAACACGATACAGACCACAGTTATGGACCAATCTTCACGATATTTTGCATGTAGGATGGGTTCTGGCCAATGAAGACCCCTATTGTTTTCGGGAAAGATCGGTTAATATTTAAGGGATGAAATGGACCAAATACTAAATTTTTGTAGCAAATGAAAGCCGAACATCACAACACCACCCACGGTGAAGGGAATCGGGACAATAGGTGTACTATACTGCTCCGCTCACTGGTTTTTTATTCCTGTCTGGCCTGAGTAAAAAATAAAATTAATGATAAACTAAGTTGGGTTTAATTTTTATTTGATAGCTTATATTTTGTTCATTATAGTTCCTTGGGAGTATATGTTTTCTGAAAGTTATTATTCAAATAATTCATTATTGTTTAGAATACGAACTATAGTCATAACATGTTTAACCTTTAACATTTTATAAATCAAAATATTATGCAGACTCATTAAGATTTTATGTCCCCATTTTAAATTTTCAACAAATCCCCAAACCTCTATTAAATCTTTAATTCCAGTTGTTATCCACAAATACCACAAGGTATTCAAATGTAAAAGTGAAATCTGTAATATAATTTATGCCTTAATTGACATACTTCCGCTAAGTATTACATACTTATGGGAGCATTACATGTACATTTGAATGTATATGCGCACATATATATGTATTAGTGGATTTATACTTGTCTGCATTAAATGTAAAATGTTGTGGTCTACAGTTGGCAAATGTTGTCGTTGTCATATCCTCTATAAATTTTGTAAATCATAATTTATTGACTTCTTCTTCTGCTTCGGCATTATAGTACAATTTAAGATGTGAAACTTAAAGCGAAACTAGACATACACACACATAACAACACTATATGGATTTACATAAGTATAGCTGTGTACATACACAAATATATGTATATGTATTTTTGGCATACATATATGTATTTGTAATTATGTGCCATTGCATCTACTTATGATATACAGCTATTTGTACATAACTCTCTTAATGATTATTGAAAAATTGTCATATCATAGCAAAATTGTTTGATGGCGGTAGGAGAGGGTAGTTGCAATTCACATTTAAAATGCAAATCAGTGAAGATAAATTTTCGATATAATAATATTATATTGTCATATTACCACCTACCCATCATTACTTACTACCTGTCTCACTCTCTCTTCTTATATTTCATTGCGGTCTTAGAGAAGGTAATTAATTGACATAACTGATAATTATACGAAATGACAGTGCACACAGATTATCGATTCATTTGCATATCAATGAACCCAGAAACATATACGTTTTAATGAACTTTTGAAATTTAATGGTAAAATTGTGTGCGAAAGGAAGAGACATAGCGAAAAAGTGCAATATAGGCATTTTTTTAATGCGACAGAAATACATTTTAAAAACCAGTGTTCATATGTAAGAAAAATATAGTTCTCAAAAACCTGCACCATGAAAATGGAGTCTATGGATCAGAGTGGAACATTTGAGTTACAGTCGAAGTGTGAAGCGAAGAGTAAATGTATAACTTTTTACATAAAAAAAAATAAGACCGACTATATAATATACTTCGCCACTTTGGATATATTCTACATATGTATATTGATATGAAAGTGAACGAATTTAAATATGTGTTCTTTATCTATAAGTGAAGCGACTAACATCAATCCATACACATGACTTTAGATTTAGAGACTTTTGCGTACAATGGGATATATAAATATATATACACACACGGAATAATAGACATCAGTTCAATATATATATATATGGAAGTTACGTCTGCATCTGCACCAATTTCCAAAAAAACCAAAATTGTCAGAGTTTAATTTATAATAACTTAAGCTCATTGTAAAAAATTGTTTGACAATCGGACAAACTTTTGTCTTGGGAGCTAAAACTAAATCTCAATCGATTTTCACGGAACTTAAGACACATCATTCTAGACTTATTTCAGTACGCTATGCGACATTTTGTGCATATCGAAAGATATATAGGCACTTTGGTGGACTATTTACTTTAAATCGGACAAAAATGTATATGACAGCTATATCTAAATCTGAACCATTTTTTAACGAAACTTAATACACATCATTCTAGACCTAATGCAATACACTGTGCGAAATTTCGTACAAATCGGACGAAAATATGTATGGGAGCTATATCTAAATCTGAACCGATTTTTCTTAATTTTAATAGGAATCGTCCTTGGGCCGAATGAGTGACCTATGCCAAATTTCATCAAATTCTAATCATAAATGCGAATCAAAATTTTTGAAAAGAGGGAATATTGTAAGCTTTCAAAATGCCGGTACACGTGTCTTTTTTGTAGCCCTTCTTTCATAATCTGTTGGAATTTCCCGGTAATTACAAAAAAAAAAAAATATAAATAAATAAATAAAATAAAATAAAAAAATGAAATTTGTCGCACAGTGTAATGTTTCACATTACAGACAATCAGGTTTAAAAACTAAAGTAGGAACTTAAACATACCGAAAAATAAATGGACATTTGCATGTGGACTATCTTAAAAATACAGAAAATTGACTGTTTATTCACAAGAAATCTGATATGTTAAATTATAGCCACTTCGATAAAAAAAATCGGTTAAAAAAATGCCGAAAATGAGGCGGGATTTTTATGTACATCAAAACCAGTGAGGAAAGTAGTAAAGTCGGACGGGGCCGACTATATTATACCCTTCAGCACTTTGAGTATATTCAACAGCTGAATCCTAACATTGTAAATCAATTTAAAGCAAATATCAATCGGCCACATTTCGATTTCTTGGTGCATCATTTACTTAAAATCGGGAGAAAATATATGCTGGCTTTTGGTGTTTTGGTGTACCATTTACACTAAAATCGGACAAAACTATATATGGGAGCTATATCTAAATCGGAAACGATTCCTACAAAATTTTGCAAACGTAAGGCAATATAAATTTCAGTACGTTGTGCAAAACTTTGTAGCAAACGGCCTAACTTTGGATCTTTTGTGCACCTTTTATTTAAAATCGGATGAAACTATATCTAGGAGCTATATCTAAATCTGAACCGATTTCAACAAAACTTGCCACACATTATTTTATAGTATCTTCAGTACGTTGTGCACAATTTTGTGCCAATCGGATGAACCTGGGGAGTTTGGTGTAGAATTTATATCTAGCTTCTAGGTTATACTAACATCAGTACGTTCTGCAAAATTTTGTGTAAAATCTGACGAAAATATATATGTACAAGCTTTATCTAACTCTGAACCGATCTTAAAGAGACTTGACAGAGATTAATTTATATTAGGGGAGACTGGGGCACTACTCTATATCTCATACTTATTCAACATATATAACAACTTTATGGCTGATTATTGTCCTCTGACACTTAATTATAAAAAATAGTATCAAAAAGATATAAAAAAAATAGTATTAGTTAAAAAATTTTACAGTTTTGTAAAAAAAGTCAAATTCAAACGGCCTAACTTTGGCATTTGATGGGGCACATTCGGCACCATAGTCATAGCCGGGTAATTGTCATCGCTATCAGTCTGATTGAAATTCTGATCCTCTAAAGGCTCTATTTGGCTTTAATACGCCACACAATGTTTGAATTATAGGACTTTATTTTCTAGCGGCGGACGTTTACATCTCAAGTTCGCACACACCATCAGAAATAGGGGTTTTCTATCGCATTTTTGTCAATACAAGCACGTTTGATCTTATATATGCAATTTCGAGCCATATTAAAGGATAAGTTTTAAAAACAAACTCAAAAACATTTTAAGGATATAATACTGCACAATCTGTATATGGCCGAATGTGCCCCACTATAAAATGCCGAATGTACCCCGAATGTACTATTTATAGTTTTTTCATTTTTTTTTCGATCAGTTTTGCACAAACATTTCATTTTTAAATATTTCTATAATAATACACATCGTAGTTAACCACTTTTTAATAATATTGTCTTACAAATTTAAAAAGTTTTATACACGAAATACTTACCAAATGGAATTGAAATATTACAGAAACATCTATAAAAATACAAAAACCTATATATCTAAATAAGCTTATTAGCTAGAAATTTCAAACTTTGTGTCAGTTATTTATTTCGATATTCGATACCTATGTATCGAAACTATTGATGTACGGTGAGAGCTTCATATCGAAAACGCGATTGCCGAAGGTGCCCCGATGCCGAAGGTGCCCCAGTCTCCCCTAACTATTGTAAAAAATTGTGTGGCAATCTGACAAACTTTGGGTCTTTAGTGCACAATTTACAAAAAATAGGAAGAAAAAATATTTATAGAAGCTACATTAAATCAGCAGAAAATATATATGGGAGCTATATCTATATCTGAACTGATTTCACGAAACATAACACACATCCTTCTAGACGTTATTCAGTACGCTATGCCAAATTTCGTGCAAATCGAAAGATATATAGGGACTTTGGTATACCATTTACATTAAAACAGACGAAAATATATATATGGGGGCTATATCTAAATCTGAACCGATTTTCACGAAACTTAACATACATCATTCTAGACCCAATTCATTACGTTGTTACAAACTTTCGTGCAAATCGAAAGATATATAGCGACTTTGGTGCACCATTTACCTTAAATCGGACGATAGTATATATGAGAGCTATATATAAATCTGAACCGATTTTCAGGAAACTTAACACACATTATTCTAGACCTAATTCATTACGTTGTTCCAAATTTCGTGCAAATCGAAAGATATATAGGGACTTTGGTGCACCATTTACCTTAAATCGGACGAAAATATATATGGGAGCTATATCTAAATCTGAACCGATTTTCAGGAAACTTAACACACATTATTCTGGACCTAAATCAAAAGATATATAGGGACCGTGTAAGTGACCAATGCCAAATTTTATACAATTCGGATCATAAATACTACCTGTACTTTGTTCACAATTTAACATGGACAGGCAGACAGTCGGACAGACAGACAGTCGGACAGACGCATAAATCGAATTAGAAAGTGATTCTATGCATATTCTCATAAGGAACCATGTGTCTATCTCGTTTCCTTTTGCCTGTTACAAACATATGCACAAATACATAATACCCTGTACCACAGTTTGGTGAAGGGTATAAATACTTACAGTGGGCCCTAGACATTGTCCTGTATCGGTCATACCAGATATTAGTAGGTAAGATTAAGTTGGAGCTATACAAAAAGGAAACCTATATTTATAAATTTGTAAAGGAATATTTTGACATCACACACGAAGCTAAAAACTAAAATTTGAGACAAATCATTTGAAAACATCCCCCCAAAATACAAAATAATGTAGATATACCATTACATGGGGTTTACGCAGGAGTATTTTGAAATTAGTTTGTTGGAAGATATTTTACTTAATGATAATGTAAAATATCATATTACTGGCATATTTGGTTGAAACACCTTCCCAACCCTCAAAATACCGAAATTTGGGATGTAGCGTTATATGCGGACTGCTGTAAAAAGTGGACCCATATTGATTATTTTTATACCCTCAGCATAATGCAAAATGTGTCTCATGTAAAATTGGTTTTATATATTGTTTTAAAGTCGGTTTACAAATGTCCGTCCGTCTGTCTGGGATCTGGGTCTTATTGGCGCACAATAACTCTACAAGGGAATAACCGATTTCATCCATTTTATGGGTTCAATCCTTCTGGACGGAATATCCAATTGGATTTCTGTCACAAGATCGTACGGTTAATAATTAATACTACGTTAAAGAAAAACCACTCACGGATTTTGCAGATTTTTTGCTTACATATCGATGACTGATTATGTCTCAACCACAGTATTCACCGGACTTTGCTCCCGCTTACATTTTCCTCTTCCCAAAACTGAAGGGAAGCGTTTTGCTGCGATTATCGAAGAAGGAGCTCTTGGCAGTACAAAATGCTGATATAAATGCCTTGTGTCTGAGGGAAATAAGACGAGATATTTATTGATAAATCGACGGTTAATTTTTCTATCAGCTTTTAGTGGTTATTTTTCTTTATATCTTATTTTAATGCATTAACAGTTGATACTAGTTTTATATACTTCTCTTCATCGTCTACGTTAGGACTACCGTATGCAAACCTAAAAAAACTTTCATACGCCACCCATTCCATCTTTGCTTCACACAAATAAAGATTGCGACTTACTTTAATTCTTTTATTCGCAACTCTTCTCTAACAAACTGAAATATGCATATATCATTTTTTTGTGTCCTCCAATATGCAAATAAAGAAAAATTTTATTCTTTACTTGTACTACAACTCTTCACCATCTCTATGTCATTGGCAAACGTTGGCTCTTTTTGCTGCTGCTACTGTCAAAAGTCTATGTCTTAGCCAGTTATGTGCATAAATTAACGTAACGTAACGCAGCGAAGTGAAGTGAATGTTGTATGCAACACATATTGCAGTTGAAGCGACAATGTGTCAACCATAATTAAATTTCATGTCGTGAACATAAATCGTATGAGTTCCTAGAACACCGACATATACACACACATTCACACATAGAATTTCTTTGCAGTAAACTTAATTAGTTTATATATAGGAGAGAAGAATATATTTGTATATAGATGTTGAAAGAAGATGGGACAAATAGATTCACTCGTATGCATATATATTTTGTATATATGTTTACATATAAACAAGTTGTAACTTAATAATCTCTGTGAAACAAACATATTCGCATGGTTCTCATATTTACAGTGCATGAAGAAGTTGTTAATAATATCAAGTAAAGTTATCAGAGATATGAAAGTAGTATTAATTGTATTAAATTTCATTGTTTTGCAGAACATAAAATATAGTTAAGTACAGTGGTAATAAATGTGATACACATTCAAGTGTTATTCTCTACAATGAACAAGTGTGACAACAAAACATATAAACATATATCTCTAATTGCAATAAGGAAAAAACCCGATCAACGGACGCCTATACAACAGACAGCAACAATAATGGTTCAAGTGTTTTTCAAAATGCTTCACCAGCAACCTTGGCGACAAATATTTTTGGTAAATAATTTTATGTTTTATGTGCGAGAATAAACATAAGTCATTTTGGTAACAAGTCAGAGCTGTACGAGAACGACCCATCCATTCCACAATTTGTAGGTCACACATTCTCTGAATTTTGAATTTCTCCATAGCCCGGCTATATGATACCCTTCACCAGTTTGGGTATATTCTACACATGTATCCTAAAAATTTCATGTCAATGTTCCTTCGAGGGAAATTTGACTAATTTAAATATGTGACCTTTGTCTATATGTGAACCGATTAACATCAATCCATACATATGCCTTTATGCAACCTATGCCTTCATTCGGGCAGATTTGGAGTCGTTTGCGTACAATGGAAACAATAATTGTAAATCGATTTATAACACACGCTATTCGGTATGCAGCACCGATCAAAATTTAATCTTAATGAGATTAATATATATGCATCTGCAAAAAACCATATCGCCATTCTAGTTTCAATGTGATTCGTTGTGCAAAATTTCGTTTCAATCAGGCAAACATTAGGACGAAAATATTCGTTCCTATTAAATTCATTACATTCTACAAAATTGTGTGCCAATCGGACAAACTATGTGTTTATGGTACAAAGCGAAACTTAGCACACATCATTCTATAAATATGACTTTGGTACACTATTTACATAAGACCAGATGAAAATATATATCGGAGCTATATCTAAATCTGAACCGATTTTCATGAAACATAACGCACATAACTCTAGACCTAATTCAGTACGCTATGCCAAATTTTAAACGTAGCTTCATAATGCCTCTCTCGCAGAAGTGCTGCTCACTATTTGCAAAAAACTCTAGTAGTCGATTTTTACAATCCTCCCTAGATACCAATTTTTTATAATTAAAGAAATTTTGCAATGCAAAAAATATGATAATCGCTTGGTGCCAAGTCCGGATGCATTAAAACTTCCCAACCAAGTTTCCGAAGTTTCTGGTGAGTCACTGTAGATGTGTGTAGCCTAGCGTTGTCCTGGTGGAACACGAAACCTCTCCTATTGGCCAATTCCGGTCAATTGTTATCATCAAACGGTCAAGCTGTTGACAGTAGAGACCAGAATTCAACTCGTAATAAAAAGTCCCCTTCCACCACCAAATGCATAGCAGAACCTTCCTGGCCGTTAGACTTGGTTTGACCACCGTTTGAGGTGATTCATCGGTCATCATCCGTTTATGAAATGTGTCTATCTC
This sequence comes from Musca vetustissima, assembly GCF_032173495.1. NCBI lineage: Eukaryota > Metazoa > Arthropoda > Insecta > Diptera > Muscidae > Musca > Musca vetustissima. The sequence goes on along the minus strand of NW_026887737.1, from coordinate 42,622 downwards.
ATTCCGTTTGGCTAAGGCTTCGCAGATAGGAATTCGATTCATCCTATTTTTTCCGTTAATTGGTGTGGCACCCAACCATCGAGCTTCTTTTTGAATCCAGCTTTGTGTAAATGTTTAAAAACCGTTTTATCATGCCAGTCATCTTCGTACAATCTGTACAGCCATCTGCCGAAAAATAATGGATTTATTTTTCGCCAACCTAGCTGCCAGAAACGAGACATGAATTTGGCTGCGGATTTATGGTTAACAGGAGAATAAAAGACCTCGTCCACAGATTCACTCCACTAGATGAGCGAACCGTATAAAAGCGAAGTTCTTCTACATCAGTCTCATTTGCGCCTATGATTGACTTCGCGGCAGAAAAAAAACATGGTAGTTAACAGCACCAGATTCAAATATCTCGATATACACAAGGCCACCTGGATCTCAACGAGAAATCAAATTGATCATGTTGTGATAGACGGAAGGCACTGATTCAGTGTTTTAGACGTCCGATCGATCCGAGGAGCGAATATCGATTCGGACCATTACCTTGTGCCAAGGTACGCACCCGTCTTAATATAGCAGAAAAGGTGCGATCTAACACAACACAAAAACTCGACGACGAAAAGCTGCAAACACAACAGGTAGCCGAGGCCTACTCCGCTCAACTTACCCATCTGCTTGTGGAAAGCACTTCTTGCCCCGATAATAGTATAGAACAACGAGTAAAACACCAAACCGAAGGCTTTGGTGCAGGCACATCCTCCTGTAGAGATGAAGATGGAAACCTGGTGACAAACAGCGTGTTGAGGATCTGGGAGGAGAATTTTAAAAGCTTCTGGTATCAAATAGTGGCGTTGAAGAAAATACCCCAGAACCAATAAGAGATGATGGTATAGAGTGTATACCACCTAGTCAAGATGAGGTCATAAAAGCAATTAATCGGCTCATGAACAACAAAGAAACAGGAGCCGATGGGTTACCAGCCGAACTATTCAAGACTGGTGGCCAGATGCTGGTCAGGAGCATGCACCAGCTGATTAGTACAATTTGGCTAGATGAATGCACACAAAAGGAGACAAGACGATATGTGCCAACTATAGAGGAATAAGTCTCCTTCCCATCGCATATAAAGTGCTATCCAGTGTGCTGTGTGAACGATTGTTGCCAATGGTCAATGACATCATTGGACCATACCTGGCAAATCCACCATTGACCAGATTTTAACTCTGCGCCAAATCCTAGAAAAGACCCACGAAAAACACATCGACACATACCACCTATTTGTCGACATTCGACAGCCCTATCTGTTCAGAGGTATTTAAAGCCATGTCTACGTTCGGCATTCCTGCAAAATTAATACGGCTATGCAGGATAACTTTAAGTGGCACAAGGTCAGCAGTTAAAGTAGGAAAGGACCTATCGGAGCCCTTCAATACTGAACGAGGATTCAGACAAGGTGACAGTTTTTCGTGTGATATTTTTAACATCCTGCTGTAAAAGTTCATACGAGACGCAAAGGTGATCAGAAATGGCACTCTGTATACCAAACAACTCATGTTACTTGCCTACGCCGATGACATCGATATAATGGGTTGAACATTGCGAGCGGTAACAGCCATCTTTGAACAAATTGAGAAGGAGTCTGCCATAGTGGACCTGGCGGTAAACGGCGAGAAGACCAAGCTCATGGTATGAACGCACAAGACGTCCAGTAGACTCGGACCAACTGTGGAACTTGAGAACTACAGCTTCGAGGTAGTTAATCCGAATGAAATTCGGAGAAGGATTTTGATGGCCAAAGCTAGGCCACCTCCCGCTAGGCCAAACTCACACTTTACAAGACGCTGATACTACCCGTGCTATTATATGGATCAGAAGCATGGGTACTTGCGCAAGCAAATGAGGCAGCTCTTGGGGTGTTTGAAAGATTCTCCGAAAGATCTGCGGGCCGATCTGCATCGACGGTGAATATCGGCGTCGAATGAACCACGAACTCTACAATTTATACGCGCACATCGACATAGTCAGTCGTATTGAGCTGCAGCGACTACATGCTGGGCTTATATAACAACCGTTCTGTAACAAGCCAGCTAAGTAAGTAAGTAATTTAATTCTCACCACTAGTTTCAGTGGCTTTTTAAGCTATAATATTTTCTCCAGGCTCTTTAATAGGCAAGAATTTTAAAAGATTTTTTTCATAGCCATCCAAGGACTCGAATTTTTAAAGAATATTTACCTTAGGTACTCATATAAGCCTATATTTTTGCCACAGAAAATTATATCCTATCCACAATAAATGTTTGTTTGTAGTCGCTACATAACGTTTTCGACTTTGGTTATTAGGGAATAAACTCATGACGTGATCCGATTTAAGTATAATTAATATCCTTATTAATATTCTTGAAATCTGTAAATGCAATTGGTTTTAGAGGAATTTCTTGATTATTTAAAAAAATATTTTCTACTAAAGCTTAAAAATTCAATTAAAGTGTACCCAAACATGAATCAATATTTTCAATACATAATTTCCATATCCTATCTACTTTCATCCATCCTTTTCAATCAGCCATCCATCCAGCCAGCCAGTCAGTCAATCATCTAACTAACTATGAAAACAAACACTAATCACAAACATGACACGTTTTCATGTTTTCAACTATCTACGACAACAACAATGGCAACAATAACAACTTGTGAACCATAAAATCGATAGACTACATCAGTCAGCCACTTATTTTCCAATCTGACTGACTGCATGCCTGGCTGTATAATGTCGATGAACAAACATATCCACGTTCTCTATTGTAGGCCAAAAAATAGGGGGGCATAAAAAGCATGCATTGCCAATAAAAGTATGCGCGAATTCATTAACAATTTAAACAAACGTTACAGAATGTTCGACATTTCATTGTCAGATTGTAACATTCGTATGGATTTTGAGAGTTGTAATAGCGAGGCAGCCTGCACTATTACTAGATTTGGCCATGATAGTTGCTGCATGTAACAGAAACTGCATAAAAACCAAACACACACACTCATGCATATCTATCAGCTGGAATAATAACAATAGCATGGGAACATACAAACAATATTAACTGCTTGTACATATTTACATGGGAAACTGTGTCGTAAAAATTGGAAATGTGTGTGAGTATGTATGAAGCCTGCATCGTAGTTGTTGGTAAGGGATTGAAAAGTGAGGATCGTTTTTTGGCTGGATAATTTTGAGGAATATTTTCTACTCCTTATAAACAAATTGCTCCTAATTCCCATACTACCATCGTACTCAGTGTTTATTTGTTTAGTTTGGACATTTTTCGCCCATAAACCCTTAACTAGAAGCTGGAGTGTAAATACCAATGTTCCTGTACCATTTAAAATGTTGTTAACGCAATTTTCCATTTCGATTTCCGTTGTTATTTCCGTCTCTACAATAACTTTAGGTACGACCTGTTGGAGTTGTTGTTGCTTGGTTACATGGTTACATGGAAGCTAGAAGAACACAACAAAATCCTGGCAGGGTACAAACAAAAAACAAATTTTGTGGATCTAGTTTCGTTTTTGTATTTAAATGTGCTGGTATTTCTTTCTTCTTCTTTTTCACCACATCCTGTATTTTGGGGTTCGTTTTGATTATATTTTGGGTGTCCTTTTTTGGGTTCCATGGGTACCTAGATAGGTGTATGGTTAGTTTCAGAATTTTTTAGTACGTTTTGTTATTGCTGTTACTATTTTAATTCCTTCGGCCATGAATGTCATGTAATCAGAGAAATCCCAATATCAATGACGGGACTTGTATACCCTTCACCAAACTGTGGTACATGGTATTATGGTTTTATGCATATGTTTGTAACAGGCAAAAGGAAACGAGATAGACACATGATTCGTTTTGAGATTATGCATAGAATTACTTTCTAAGTCGATTTATGTATGTCCGTCCGCCCGTCCACTGTCCGTCCGTCCGTCTGTTGATGTTAAATTGTAAACAAAGTACAGGTCGCATTTATGATCCGAATGAATGAAAACTGGCATAGGTCACTTATTTGGTCCAAGGACGAACCCTATTGAAACTAGGAAAAATCGGTTCATATTTAGCTCCCATATATATTTTCGTCCTATTTAAAGTAAATTGTGTATTAAAGTCCCGATTTGCACGAAATTGGGCATAGCGTACTGAATTGGGTCTAGAATGAAATCTGCCAAGTTTCGTGAAAATCGGTCCAGATTTAGATATAGCTCCCATATATACATTCGTCCGATTTAATGTAAATGATGCACCAAAGTCCCTTTATATCTTTCGATTTGCACGAAATTTGGCATAGCGTACTGAATTGGGTCTAGAATGATGTCTGCCAAGTTTCGTGAAAATCGGTTCAGATTTAGATATAGCTCCCATATATAGTTTCACCCAATATAAGGTAAATGGTGTACCAAAGTCCATATATATCTTTCGATTTGCACGAAATTTGGTATAGCCTACGGAATAAGGTCTAGAATGATGTGTGCTAAGTTTCGTGAAAATCGGTTCAGATTTAAATGTAGCTCCCATATATATTTTAGTCTGATTTAAGATAACTGGTGCACCAAAGTCCCTATATATCTCTCGATTTGCACGAAATTTAGCATAGCGTACTGAATAGGGTCTAGAATGATGTCTGCCAAGTTTCGTGAAAATCGGTTCAGATTTAGATATAGCTCCCATATATATTTTCGTCCGATTTAATGTAAATGGTGCACCAAAGTCCCTATATATATTTTGATTTGCACGAAATTTGGCATAGCGTACTGAATTGGGTCTAGAATAATGTCTGCCAAGTTTCCTGAAAATCGGTCCAGATTTAGATATAGCTCCCATATATATTTTCGTCCGATTTAAGGTAAATGTTGCGCCAAAGTCCCAAAAGTCCCAAAATATCTTTCGATTTGCACGAAATTTGGCACAGCGTACTGAATTAAGCCTAGAATGATATGTGGTAAGTTTCCTGAAAATCGGTCCAGATTTAGATATAGCTCCCATATATATTTTCGACCTATTTAATGTAAATGGTGCAACAATGTCCATATATATTTTTAGGTTTGCACGAAATTTGGCATAGGGTAATGAGTTAAGTATAGAATGATGTGTGCTAAGTTTCGTGAAAATCGGTTCAGGTTTAGATATAGCTCCCACATATATTTTCGTCCGATTTAAGGTAAATGGTGCGCCAATGTCCATATATATTTTTAGGTTTGCACGAAATTTGGCATAGGGTAATGAATTAGGTCTAGAATGATTTTTGTTAAGTTTCCTGAAAATCGGCCCAGATTTAGAATTAGGTCTAGAATGATGTGTGCTAAGTTTCGTGAAAATAGGTTCAGATTTAGATATAGCTCCCATTTATATTTTCGTCCGATTTAAGGTAAATGGTGCGCCAAAGACCCAAAATATCTTTTGATTTGCACGAAATATGGCACAGCGTACTGAATTAAGCCTAGAATTATGTGTGGTAAGTTTCGTGAAAATCGGTTCAGTTTTAGATATAGCTCCCACATGTATTTTCGTCCGATTTAATGTAAATGGTGCACCAAAGTCAGAATATATTTTTCGATTTGCACGAAATTTGGAATAGCGTACTGAATTGAGTCTAGAATGATGTGTGCTAAGTGTCATGAAGATCCGTTCAGATTTAGATATAGCTCCCATATATATATTTTTGTTCGATTTTACATAAATGGTGCACCCAACTCCTAATATTTGTCCGATTAACACGAAATTTTGCACAAAGTATCAAATTGAGACTTGAATGACGTTACTGGGTTTTGTTGAAATTGGTGCAGATGCACCCATCGCTTCCATATGTATTCCGAACGGGTGTCTAATTGAAATTAAATTTTTAACGGTGCGGCGTAAGAAATAGTGCGTATAAATCGTTTTCCATAAATTTGTCCCATGGTACGTAGTCGACGCTAAATCTGCCCGAATGAAATTAAATTTATTATAGGTTGCAGAAAGACATGATTATGTTCCTTCGAGGGAGCATTGAACCCAAAGTGGTGAAGGGTATCATATAGTCGGCCCATTCCGAATTTATTACTTTCGTTGCTGGTTTGTTATGTGTGAAGAAATAGGGGCGTGGATTTTTAAATAATATTTTTCCAATAGAGGAGTGAATTGTTAATGAATATTTTTCCAACGATCAACAGAGGCGTGGATTTTTAAACAAATATTTTTTCCAATAATTTAAAAAAAAAATTATAAAAAATATTTTTCCATCTAACAACATAGGCGTGGATTTTTAAAAAATATCTTTCCAACCACGTATATCTTTCCAACAGCGTAGTTTTTTAAAGAATACTTTTTCCAATCCACAACAGAGGCGTGAATTTTAAACAAATTTTTTTCCAACAGAGACATGGATTTTTAAAGAATATTTTTTGTTAAGGACCAACAGAGGCATGCATTTTTAAAGAATACTTTTATTTTTTGAAGTCGCCATATTCAAAAACGACACAACATTTCTGTAAAATTCAAATCCTTTTGTAATAATCTACTAATTTTTTTTTATAAAACCCTATATCTCTCAATCTCAGTCACATCCACCTTCAAATCACATTTGATCTGAATGCGCTTGTCGACATTGGACAATGTTCAACATATCAGTGACACGTCCGAATGCAAAACAATAAACCGTTGTTTTCTCAAAAAAAAAAAAAACCCATATGTGTATGTGTGTTTTCTGTTTGCCGTCTTTTGTTATTTGGCCACAACTAACCTGTACCGGATTGTAGACATCAACTACATAGGCCACGTAGATTTCTAGTTTCATTTTGAGGCCAATTTAATCACACATTCATCCGGCTATGGCTGTGGGCACACTTCAGAACACACGCACACTCACACAAATAGTCGGCCACACAAACCCATACACGTACACCTTAATCCATTCAAGCAATAGGACGACAATCATTCACTCAAATGGACACCATACTCATACTAGCACACACTCACTCACACCGGGACAGAAAGACACCTTCATTCAACATCAACTGAAACAAAAGCTTCATATGTACTGGAAAAAAGTGAGAATTCAAATCTGAAAAAAAACTTCAACTCAGGATGATAAAGGACAATAACCGCCACAGAAATTAACACACACACACGGTGAGACATGTACACCACACCATCATACAGATCAAGGATGAATAGAATAGAACAACAAGAAAAAAATGTATGCCACAAATGCGATGACGGTTGATGCTGCAGTTGACATGAAATTGGTTGACACTTTTCTGGCGCAACAATTGTAGTCTTGTGATTTACGTATGAACTGAAATTATTAAGGGGACCCCCCCCCATTCTCGGGGTAAAAATTTTTGTTGATATAATTCGAATCTACACTGATTAAAGAATGTCTCTACAAAATTTCAAGTGAAAATCTCAAGAACTGTTGAAGATATATCCGATTTATTGTGTCAGCATCAAGTGACGGCTGAAGGGCTTCTCAAACTTTAAACGCGTTTTTCTCTAAACATTTTTTTGCGAATGGCGGGCACGATAACTCAAAAACTAATAATCCAATCGGTTCCAAATTTTGCAACGTTTCTCTGGGAGTGTATAGCTCTCGTATGAACTAGGATAAAGCCAATCGGTGAAGATCTTCCTTACTTTTTAACTTGGTTTTTGGTAAAAAAAATCCGCGATTTTTCAAAAATATTTTTTCAAAGGGCCACCATTTTCTTAATTTTAGAGCGAAGTCAATAATCCTAGTTCATACGAGAGTCAGACATGTCCTCTTTCTAACACCGTTGGAATTTTCGGATTTCGATGTTCCAGTGAGGAGTTATCATGCCCGCCATAAAAAATAAGGACTTTTATTTAATTACAAAAAACAACAACAAAACAATAACAAAATTTTTTTGTAAATTATTTTTCTTCTCTTTTAAATCTTCAATTATATATGTGCAAAGTTACAAACCTTAACAAGCATTGGTATTGATTTACCAGCCCATTGAAAATCTTGAAAAAATAAAATCGAGAATGGGGGGGTTCCCTTAATAGAGGGATAGTGTACAATTGTGTGCGTGTGTGCGAGGCAATATGTGTATTAGATGAGATCAATAAAGTTATGATCTGAATTTGATATTTCAACGATAAATAGAGGCTGGTATTTTTATGGAATAAAGGATTATTTTTTTCAGTGCCAAATAGAGGTGAGGGTTTTTAAAGGAATATTTTTTCAACGACCAATGGAGAAGTGGATTTTTAAAGAAACAATTTTCAAAGACCCGTATATAAGTGGATTTTTAAATAATATTTATAAGGGCCAATGGATGGATCGAGGCACAAAGAGGCGTGGATTGTTAATGATTTATTTCAAGAACCTATAGAGGCGTGGACATTTAAAGAATATATTTTCAGGGCCAGTAGAGACGTAGATTTTCAAGAATATTTTTTTCTGGGCCAGAAGAGGCGTGAATTTTTAAAGAATATTTTTTTTCAAGGTCAGTAGAGGCATGGATTTTTAAAGAATATTTTTTCAGGCCCAGTATAGGCGTGGATTTAAAGCAATATTTTTTCAAGGTAAAAAGAGTCGTGGATTTTAAAAGGACATTTTTTCAGGGCCAAAAGAGGCGTGGATTTTAAAAGTTTTTTAATCTGGCCCAATAGAGGCGTGGATTTTAAAAGATTTTTAATCTGGCCCAATAGTGGCGTGGATTCTAAAAGATTTTTTATCTGGCCCAATAGAGGCGTGGATTTTCGGTATTGTGCTCAAGTCCACCAATTTGGAAGACCACGTTCCAAGATGTTGTTTTCTACTTGGTCTTTCCATCTAATTCGTGGCCTTTCCCTTCTACGGGAACCATCAGTAGGTTCATTTTTATATGCCTTTTGAGCTGGGGCATTTTCATTCATCCGCACAACATGGCCTAGCCACTGTAGTCGCTGCAGCTCAATACGACTGACTATGTCGATTTCCGCGTATAAATTGTAATTGTGGTTCATTCGACGCCGATATTCACCGTCAACGCAGATCGGCCCGTAAATCTTTCGGAGAATTTTTCTCTTAAACACCCCAAGAGTTGCCTCATCTGCTTGCGCAAGTACCCATGCTTCTGATCCATATAATAGCACGGGTAGTATCAACGTCTTGTAAAGTGTGAGTTTGGTCTGGCGGGAGGTGGCCTTGTTTCTAAACTGCTTACTTAGACCATGTGCATGTGTTGGACATCACAATCCTTCTCCAAATTTCAAAACTGATGTCATTCGTTTTATTTATGGCGGTACCAAGGTATATAAAGTCTTTAACTATCTCGAAGCTGTAGTTCTCAAGTTCCACAGTTGGTCCGAGTCTACTGCACGTCTTGCGCGTTGATACCATCAGCTTGGTCTTCTCGCCGTTTACTGTCAGACCCACTTTGGCAGACTCCTTTTCAATTCGTTCAAAAGTGGCTGTTACCGCTCGCAATGTTCGACCCATTATATCGATGTCATCGGCGTAGGCGAGTAACATGCGTTGTTTGGTGTACAGAGTGCCATTTCTATTCACCTTTGCGTCTTGTATGACCTTTAAAAAGATCACACGACAAACTGTCACCTTATCTGAATCCTCGTTCGGTATTGAAGGGCTCCGATAGGCCCTTTCCTACTTTAACTGCTGACCTTGTGCCACTTAAAGTTATTCTGCATAGCCGTATTAATTTTGCAGGAATGCCCAACGCAGACATGGCTTTAAACACCTCTGAACGGATAGGGCTGTCGGATGCGGCTTTATAGTCGACAAATAGGTGGTATGAGTCGATGTGTTTTTCGTGGGTCTTTTCCAGGATTTGGCGCAGAGTGAAAATCTGGTCAATGGTGGATTTGCCAGGTCTGAAGCCGCATTGGAATGGTCCGATGATGTGATTCAATCGTTCACACAGAACACTGGATACCACTTTATATGTGATGGGAAGGAGACTTATTCCTCTTGTCTCCTTTTTTGTGCACGGGACACAGGATGCTGACGTTCCAATCATTGGGCATGCATTCATCTAGCCAAATTGTGCTAATCAGCTGGTGCATGATCCTGACCAGCATCTGGCCACCAGTCTTGAATAGTTCGGCTGGTAACCCATCGGCTCCTGCTGCTTTGTTGTTCTTGAGCCGATTAATTGCTTTTATGACCTCATCTTGGCCAGGTGGTATACACCCTAGAGCGTCATCTATTATTGGTGCTGGGGTATCTTCTTCATCGCCACTATTTGATACTAGAAGCTTTTGCTCCTTCCAGATCCTGAACACGGAGGATGTGCCTGCGGTTTGGTGTTTTACTCGTTGGTAAAATTTCCGGGCTTCATTCTGACTACTGTACATCTCGATTTGCTCACGTTTTTCTTGTTCTTTCTTCTTTTTTCTGAAAATACGTTTCTCCTCTGTCCTTTTCTCCCGATAGTTCTCCATTACGTTACGTGTTGCTACTGTCTGCAGGGTTGCCCTATACGCTGCGTTTTTCACCTCAGTAGCATTACGACACTCCTGATCGTACCATGGGTTTCTTGGTGGTGGTTTTTGGTACCCAATTGTTGCTTTTGCTGCAGTTTGTAGGGAGTGGGAAATTCTTTGCCATTGTGCTTCTATACTATTATCAGGACTAGAAGTGCTTTCTTCAAGCAGATGGGTAAGTTGATCGGAGTAGGCCTCGGCTACCTGTTGTGTTTGCAGATTTTTTTATGAATTATAAATTTTGTTGGCCCAGCAGAGGAGTGGATTTTTTGAGAATTTTTCAAGACTCAATAGAGGCCTCCATTTTTTGAGAATATATTGTTTCGTTTCTGTTAGGCATAGTTTCTCTAGATATTATCTTAAGGTCCAGCCGATACATACATTTTTAAGAATATTTTGGCTTGGATTGTTAGGAATATTTTTCAAGGCTCGAGGCTCGAATTTTGTATGAAAATATTTTAGTGACCAATAGAGGCGTAGACTTTTTAAGAATAATTGTTTGTGGTCCAGTAGATGCGTGGATTTTAAAAAAATAGTTATTCGTGATCCAGCAGTGGAGTGTACTAGTGATCTGGAGGCCTGGATTTTTAGAGGGCTCAGTAGAGGTCTGTAGAGGCTTGTATATTTTAGGATTTTCAAAGTCTGGATTTATGGGTAATATTTTTTCCTGCAGATGCCTGGTTTTTGTGAGAATATTATTTTAAGACCCACCAGAGTCCTGAACTTTTTGAGAATATTTTGTTCAAGTCCCAGCAGAGCCACGCATTTGTTGAGGCATATTTCAAGGCCCAACAGTCGCATGGATTTTTTGCAAATATTTTTTTCCAGGCATAGAAAAATCGGTGATTTTTTTTATAATAATTTTTTAAGGCTCAGCATAGGTGAATGGCTCCTGACTAGATAATTTGCCACTCATAATCTGTTTACTTATTGTCAATATATAATTGATAGCTTTATACTTTTTAACGTTCCACCCTATTACATTACATCTCATTTACATGTGAATGTGTCTGCGAGCATTCATCAAAACACTTTTGGGCTGCAAGCAACCAAATGTCTACATGTGGATGACTGACAGCTGAATGCTGCTATGTCAGATGTTAACTTTTGGCATAAAATAACTCTCGTAGTCGGATAGATGCGTCTAGTTGTATGTCAGTCGATGTGTGTTTCTATTCGAAATCAGTTGAGGTTCACCTCAACCATTGACTAATGCATGGAAAGTATAGGACTTTTGCTACCATATGCAATAATTAAGTGTAAGATATGCATGTATTCATGTGTGGTTGTAACATCGTAAGTTGTCCCATCGTTCCAGCAGACATCAGCAAATGTACGGTTGCCGCTACTGTTCATATTGTTCCTTCTACTCATCATCATCATTGTGATGCATCATGCTCTTGGCTTTAATGCATTTTGTGTGCAGATCTATTCTTCGATATGTTAACTTAACATGGCCTAAAGCATAACTTTAGCTACTTTCAGTTTGAGTTATGCTTTGTCGAAGACAATGCCATGGTATCCATGAAGAATTTTCAAGACATGCTGTGGAGAACAATGAATGAAGCAATGGGTGTATGTTCTGCAACACGTTTGCAATGGTAGATAGCATGTTAAATGTAGCTGTTTGTGTATTTAATGGATATGTTACGATTTCAATCTGTTGCAGTTTACTTGTAAAATGGGGAAATAGGGGGCCAACATTTTTTGGTGCACTTTAGACTGTAAAACAATATAATCTTTGCTTGATTTTCGAATGTATTTATACCCTACACAACTATGTTGTCAGGGTATTATAGCTTTGTGCAGCCCCAAATGTTTGTAACGCCGCGAAATATTGGTCCTAGACCCACCTTTAAGTATACCGATCGTCATATCTCGACTAGCTGAGTCGATCTAGACATGTGTGTCCGTCCGTCCGTCCGTCCGTCCGTCCGTCTGTCCATTATAATTTGTAAACACGATACAGGCCACAGTTATGGACCAATCTTCACGAAATTTTGCATGTAGGATGGGTTCTGGCCAATGAAGACCCCTATTGTTTTTGGAAAAGATCAGTTAATATTTAGGGGATGAAATGGACCAAATACTAAATTTTTGTCGGTTTTTCTGGTCGCTCCAGAGGCCGCAATTATGGCCCAAACACCGCGAATTTTTGCATGGAGAAGGGGATCGGGCCAGAGAATAAGCATGCATGTTTTGATAAAGATCGGTCAATATTTAGCGGGTCAAATGGACCCTGACTTTTGTGTGAAAAATTACAAAATTTGTATTCTATGGCATATATATTTACTCTTGGAGGATGTAGACCCCAGGAGTTGATAGCATATCCAAGAGGAGTGGTTGGCGTTTAAATTGATACCACATATAGTGATGTATCTACTCAGATGTGGGAGTTACAGTCAAATATTTACAGGTGCTTACGTATTCAGATATTATTTAGTAACCCATTACCACATTAGAGGGAAAAATATCGCGCTGATGGCTTTGAAATGAAGTTCCAGTTATGGTCAAGAACAACGCCTAAAATTTTCGGTGATGATCAGATTAAAATTTTGGGATGAAATGGACCGAAAACATAATTTTTTGTGTGTTTTCAAGTAGAGTATAATCCGAAAATGACAACACAACCCACCGTGAAGGTAATCTGGACAAGTAATTAGAAGGACTGTACTGAATATTCGAAAAAAGTAAGGAAGAGGTGTTGTTAACCTCTAATCGGACAAGAGGGGGCAAATATCACGAAATATTACTCCGACTCGGAATAAACATCCTCAGAAAGTTAGAGTTCGTGGTAGTTGTGTAGGGTATCGTATGGTCGGCCCCGTCCGACTATACTGCTCCGCTCACTGGTTTTAGAATGAAATTGATTACGTGAACTGTAGAAAAAGTCTATATTTATTTTGAATGGGAGATGATTACGGTGGTGGTGAATCAACATTTAGAGGCTGAAGACTTCAAGAAAAAAAACCCGAATCTATGGTACCATAACCCTTAAATGGTGAAGAAGGTGTATTCTTAAAGCTATATATGCTATGAAAATTATTACAGATTCATTGAAAAGGGCATAATATAAGCCTCAATAAAAGACCACCTTCGTTCAACCCACCAACCGATTGAGATTTAATAAAGAAGTAAACGTGTTTCAAATCAGTGAAACCGAATGAGAATGATTTTCTACAGTGCTAGAAGGGCGACCCTCCAAATTGTGATAGTGTGACGAAGACACCGGTAATTGCAACCAAATTATCACATATCTGTCTTTAGGATTTATTCAGTAAAACCAATAAGATTTTCATTGAGTGTCAATGCACTGCATATTCGATAATACTTACGTCGTAATCTTACGTCGTATCGATTTCTTGTCTTTGGGGACCTATAAAAATCTCATGAGCAATTTTTTGTGTAGAACACTTCCAAATATTTTGTCTTTTGGCATTTAGATTGCGGTTCAAGAAAATTAAGACGAAACTAACCTGCAATAGTCCCAAAAAATATATAAAAAGTGTTCTTCAAGATCTTTAGAGTTGCCAGTAAAAAAATGCATCACGCCATAATTTAAAAACTTGACCTAAGACTAATTTATCCTTCTAGGTTCTTACTATACTCACCAAGTGTTTTCATCTTTATAAGGAATTTTCCACCCACCAGAGCAGACACCTTGAGAAGGTGTCTTCCAAAGTGCGACTCGCAGTAAATGGCGAGAAGACTAAGCTGATGGTATGTCCAAATTTCAAAGTTCTATTTTAAATATTGCGATTTTAATTGAGTATGAAGGCCCTATACCAGTAATGTACGGAACTGAATTCAGAGTATATATGTGTGAGCGTAACAATCAAAATCGCCGTAATTTGACATTTCGGATTCTATGGTGGTTATATGGGAATCCATGGTCCTAGTAACATTTTTCAACGAAATTTGCTGTAGGTTAGGTTATAATCAGTGTTGCCAAAACTTTGTTGAGGAAAAATGCTAGATTTTGTTGAAAAAAATGCTAGAAAGTGCTAAAAATTTAAAAAAAAGTGCCAGAAAAAAGTGCTAAAAATTTCTAGAACAAAATTGTTAATATTTATCTATGAACCAGTGAGCGGAGCAGTATAGTCGGACGGGGCCGACCATACGATACCCTACACAACTACCACGGAACTCATATTTTCTGCGGATGTTTATTCCGAGACTGGGCAATATTTCGTGAAATCTGCACCCTCTTGCCCGATTAGAGGTAAACAGCACCTCTTCCTCACACTGACATATTTTCCGAATATTACGAGTATTCAGTACAGCTATTGTCCAGATTCCCTTCACCGTGGGTTGTGTTGTGATGTTCAGCTTTCATTTGAGGTCTATAGATCGACTCGAGAATAACACAAAAAATTAAGTTTTCGGTCCACTTCATTCCAAAATTATTATCTGATCATCACCGAAAATTATAGGCGTTGTCCTTGACCATAACTGGAATCTCATGGAACATTTCAAAGCGATCAGCGCTATAATTCCGCTCTCCAGAGTGATAATGGGTTACTAAATAATATACGAATACGGAGATACCTGTAAATATTTAGGTGTAACTCCCACATCCGAGCACATACAACAATATAATTGGTCTCAAGTTAAAGGTCAACCACTCCTCTAGGATATAATATCAACTTCTCGGGTATATGTCCTTCAGGGGCAAATATATACGCCATAGAATACAAATTTTGTCATTTTTCACACAAAAGTCAGGGTCCATTTGACCCGCTAAATATTGACCGATCTTTCTCCAAACTGGCATGCTTATTCTTTGGCCCGATCCGCTTCTCCATGCAAAATTTCACGATGTTCGGACCATTGTTGCGGCCTCTGGAGCGACCAGAAAAACCGACAAAAATTTAGTATTTGGTCCATTTCATCCCCTAAATATTAACCGATCTTTCCCAAAAACAATAGGGGTCTTCATTGGCCAGAACCCATCCTACATGCAAAATTTCGTGAAGATTGGTCCATAACTGTGGCCTGTATCGTGTTTACAAATTATAATGGACAGACGGACGGACGGACGGACTGACGGACACACATGTCTAGATTGACTCAGCTAGTCGAGATATGACGATCGGTATACTTAAAGGTGGGTCTAGGACCAATATTTCGCGGCGTTACAAACTTTTGGGGCTGCACAAAGCTATAATACCCTGACAACATAGTTGTGTAGGGTATAAATATTAATCAGAAACCCCATTTATTCTTAACGACAATTTGTTGTCGATTTAGCCATGTCCGTCCGATTGAGGTCGCAATATTGAAGACAGAGCTTTGGAATTTTGCACATACGTTGGTACTACTCCTATGAGATTTGATATTGGAAATGGAATATATCGGTCGTTTTAGGGTACACCATCCCCCAATATTTGTTTTTTAATCTTTTAGGCACATTTATCAACTTAAATTGCTGTATATTTGTATATTGTGTTCTACCTGGATATATAGTCTTCTTACTAGAACTTATTAATATTGGTCCACTTTTAATGGTAACCCTCATTAATTGAATTGGTTTTAATTTGATTGTTTAAATTTTGTTGAGTAAAAAATCTCCTTATCTCTGGGGTAGCCCCCAGAGAGCGATACAAAAAGTGGACATATTCCGACATTTCTAAAAACGGATTTTGTAAACCATTATGTTAGCCATAATACAAATTTCAGATTTTTTTAATGGATAATTGTACCCTCAGCCTAATGGCTAATGAGGGTGTATACACTTTAACACGGTGAAAATGTGCCTCATCGAAATATTGGTTCTAGACTCATGTTTCTTTGGACCAAATCCGTTTCCGAAAATTTAGATTTCATCCAAACTTTGCCCATCTTATTATTTCTTCCCAACATAGTTCAAATTTGAAAATTGTTAATATCAGTCCACTACCTCTGGAACCTCCACACAGGGGCTAGGTCTAAATGCGGATATAGTTCATTATCGAACCTTACGATCTAATTTTTTATCTCGCTTTCCTCCGCAGGTGAAATGATTACAAAGAGTCTCAGAACCAAATTCAAAACGCGGAACAAATCAGATTACTATTTGAATATAAAAAAGGGGGTTATATGGGGACTACCTCAAAATGGGGGGGGCAAATATTAATAATTTTTGGTAGGGAGATTTGTTACCATATGCGACTACAAAATACCAAATTGCAGCATTGGGGGAACCCTTATATGGGAGCTATGCCTAAACGTGACCTGCCTGAATGATTACAACAGACAGACGGACATGGCTATATCGTCATAGAATTTTACGCTGATCAAGAATATATATAATTTATAGGGTCGGATGAGTTACAAACGGAAAAACAAAATTAATATACCCTCCATACTATGGTGGAGGGTATAAAAAATATGTTTGCCGGAATCGTTCTATTTTGGTCCTTATTCTGGCACAATTCCAATATAAAGGGGTACGCACGCGTTTTCGGTAATCTAAAGTGGTTATAACTTAGCATTCGGGATTCCCGCTGAATAAAATACTTGTTTTCAGAAAGTTCTAACATAATTCATGTTCATTATTTTTATATTGCTCTCAAATGTACAACTTAATTATATTTTTCATTTTCCCAAATAAACAATCTACCAACAGACAATGTCATAGTCACCACATGAAGTACCCGACCATTGGAAAATCTAAATCATCGCGCGAAACATAGCGAAAATTCAATGCGTCAATATGAAATCGATAAACGGGATTTTTTGGATTGAAACCAAAATTTCATAAAAAAAATCCTAAGAAATTAAAAAATGCTAAAAAATGTGCTAGGTGCTAGATCAATTTTTTTGGTGCTAAACGAGTTCAAAAAGTGATAAATCTAGCACTAAAAGTGCTAAATTGGCAACACTGGTTATAATAGTGGTACATCTAGATATAAAATTGCAAAATAGGTCAATAGGCTACATTTTACCATCGAATCGGCTTTAATTTAAATGAAGGTTTATAAAATGCCACTCGGAAAAACTAATTGTGCTTGTTTATTTATCTTTTTTTTTTCATTTTACACCACAAACATATCAAATCTATCTAAATTTTCAATATAATGATTTGTGGTTATTTACATTGGTTTCTAACACAAATGTAAAACAAATTTTATATTAAAAAATTGCATTCATATAATAACAATTTTATAAAAGTCAAACAGAAATAAAAAATAACATCTTTTTTTTTTCTCCAGTACAATTATGATATTCATTGTAATATTGCAAAAATTTCTTTTACATTTTCTTTTATTTGCATATTTTATTACAATCAAAAGTTCCATTCGATAAGTTTATGCCACAAATTTATTGCAAAACAAACAAAAACACAAATAATTTTTTACCCAGCCTCTGGGCATAAAAATGTGCCAAAGATTGATGGGAAATCATCAATGAAATATCAATAATTTGCTAAAAACAACAACCACAACAACAGCAGAAAATTGTTGTTTGGTAATTGCAAACCAATAATGCAGCATTTCCAGCCAACATCAACATGGAAGAAAAATGACCAACTCTACTGAAAACTATGGCAGAGCGAAGTACTCGTTTTGTGGTAGAACACTTATTGCACAACATGAAATATCAATTAGGCTTTACCAACCAAAATTCAATTTTGGCCATTGGTAATTTTCCAGAAATGAGTAATTCATGTTGTTTCCATCGATGATGAGGGAGCGGGAGAGAGAGAGAGAAATGCATCCAGAAACCTAGATGATAGTTAAGTGAAGTAATTGAACATAGGCAGGACATTTTTATATTGAAACATACAACAAAAATTGAAAACAAAAAACATTTTTGTTAAGTTCTGAAGGGGCTTCCCCTTCAAGTTGAAGCTAATTTCTAGTTTGATTAAGAAAATTACTTTGCTAAGTTTGTCAATTAAGTAGGGGCCGTTAATGGTACTCAGTACACTGACTTTTGAAAATTTTGAAGTACAAATCATTCATTTCCAATATTTTTTCGTTAGCGTTAGAATGAGTTTTAATTTTCATTTTTGGTTATTTTATTTTCAAATTCATTCGCTCCATTTCAACAAAGACAGCCACACAACAACCATTCATAGTTTGGCTACAAGGGATTCTTGGCCAAACCTCACACATGAAGAGGAGTGCACCGAACTACATACATACATTATTTGCTAAGAATACCTAACTGAACCTCCGTGGAAATTAAATGGATAAGGACTGTTGCATACATCAGTGTACCACGACTACACGATCCTAATGAGAAGCTGGATATGAAAAGGTAGGTCTTCCTATTGCTTCACTATGAAAGGAATGCAAAAATTAAATAAAGTAGAATTGTTCAATTTCGGCCAAGATAATAGAGATGCCAATTTTATAATATTTCTCGCTAGAACTAGCCGAGCTACAAACATGAATTTTTAAGGATACTTTTTTAGATCTCGGCTTGATTTCCTATTTTTTGAAATGTAAAGTTATTAAAGGGCCAATCCAAGGCGTGGATTTTTAAAGAATATTTTTTAAGGACCGGCTTGGCTTTTTAAAGGACAGTTTCGTAACGACCCAATCAAGGCGCGGAGTTTTTCAAGGACCCACCCAAGGCGAGTAGTTTCTAAAGAATAATCTTTTAGGACCTATCCAAGGAGTGGATATTTCAAAGATTTTTTTTTTCAAGAACAAACACATGGCGTGGATTTTTTAAAGAATATTTTTTCAAAGACAAACACAAGACGTGGATTTTTTAAAGAATATTTTTACAAGAACAAACACAAGGCGTGAATTTTTTAAAGAATATTTTTTTCAAAAACAAACACAAGACGTCCATTTTTTAAAGAATATTTTTTCAAGGACCAACACGAGACGTGGATTTTTTCAAGAATATTTTTTCATGGACCAAAACAAAGCATGGATTTTTATACCCTCCACCACACCGTGGTACAGGGTATTACGTCTTTGTGCATATGTTTGCAACAGGCAAAAGAAACACACATAGACACATGGTTCCTTTTGAGAATATGCATAGAATTACTTTCTGAGTCGATTTATGCATGTGCGTCCGTCTGTTGGTGTTAAATAGTAAACAAAGTACAGGTCGGATTTATAATCCGATTTGGATGAAATTTGGTACAGCTCATTTATTTGGCCCAAGGACGAACTATTGAAACTATTGAAAAATCGGTTCAGAATTAGCTATAGCTCCGTTATATATTTTCGTCCGATTTGGTGCACCAAAGTATCTATATATCTTTAGATTTGCACGAAATTTGGCACAACGTATTAAATTAGGTCTAACAAGATGTGTGTTAAATTTCATGAAAATCAGTTCAGATTTAGATATAGCTCCCATATATATTTTCGTCCGATTTAAGGCAAATGGTGCACCAAAGTCCCTATATATCTTTCGATTTGCACAAACCTTGACGTAGCGTACTAAATTAAGTGCAGAATTTTGTGTGTTAAGTTTCGTGAAAATCGGTTCAGATTTAGATATAGCTCCCATATATATATTTTCGTCTAATTTTATGTTAATGGTGCACCAAAGTCCCTATATATATTTCGATGTGGACGAAATTTAGCACAGCGTACTGAAATAAGTCTAAAGTGATGTATGCTAAGTTTCGTGAAAATCGGTAAGTTTTAGAAATAGCTCTCACATATAGTTTCGTCGGATTTAATGTGAATGGACCCTATACATCTTTTGATTTGCACAAAATTTGGCATAGCATTCTAAATTATAAGCAGAATGATCAGTGTTAAGTTTCGTAAAAATCGGTTAAGATTTAGATATAGCTCAAACATATATTTTCGTCCGATTTTATGTAAATGGTGCACCAAAGTCCCTATATATCTTTCGATTTGCACGAAATTTGGCATAGCGTACTGAGATGCGTCTGGAGTGATGTGTGCTAAGTTTCGTGGAAATCGGTTCAGATTTAGATATAGTTCCCATATATATTTTCGTCCGATTTATGTAAATGGTGCACCAAAGTCCCATATATTTTCGATTTGAGACAAAATTTAGCATAGCGTACTAGATTAGGTCCAGGTTGAGTGATGTGTGCCAAGTTTCGTTAAAATCGGTTCAGATTTGGATATAGTTTCTATATAGTTTTGTCCGATTTTATGTAGATGGTGCACCAATATTTCAATATTTGTCAGTTAGAGACAACATTTTGCATAGCGTACTAGATTAGGTCCAGGTTGATGTGCGTGAAGTTGTGATAGAGGTTATCCGATTATATGCAAGTGGTGCACCAAACTTCCAATATTTGTCCGATTGAGGCAACATTTTGCACAGCCAACTAAATTAGGTCCTGTTTCATATTTATGAAGTTTTGTTGAAATCTGTTCACATTTAGACATTTGTCTGATTGGGACAAAGTTTTGCACAGGTCCACACAGATGTCTGCGAAGTTTTATTGAAATCGGTTCAGATTTAGACATAGCTCCCATATATAGTTTCGTCCGATTTTTGGTGAATGATACACCAAACTCTCAATATTTGTCCGATTGGGACAAAATTTTACACAGAGTACTGATTTAATACCAGACTGATGTCTGCGAAGTTTTGTTAAAATCGGTTCAGATTTATATATATTTTCGTCCGATTTTTTGGTGAACTCCCAATATTTGTCTGATTGAGTAAAATTTTGCATAGCGAATGCTATTGAGAAAAGAATAATGCGTTATAAGGTTTATTGAAATCGGTACAGATTTTATATATATTTTCGTTCGATTTTATGTAAATGGTGGTTACACGAAATTTGGCAGATTAAGTTGGATATAGAGTGATAACAAAATGGTGTATGCAACGGTTGCTCAATTAGGTCCGTGTGTTTATATATAGCTCCCATACATAAGTTGACTCGATTTCATACAAATGGTATAGCAAAGAATCCAGGTCTGTCCGTTTGACATGCAATTTATCATTGATTTCAGAATGGTATGTGTATGCGGTTTTTCAATTGGTTTAAATATTTATCTAGATAACACATTTAATTTCGCCCAATTTCATCACAATTTTCCTCCAAGGATTCTATGATCGTTCTATCTACAGGGTATTGTAGATATAAACATGTCTTGCATGTACCCAAATGGTCAATGTTCCTCCAAGGATTCTCTGACCGTTCTATCTACAGGATATTGTAGATATTAAGATGTCTTGCATGTACCCAAAGGGTATCATATAGTCGGCCCCGTCCGACTTTTGAACTTTCCATACTGCATTGCATTTTTTAATATTTTTTCAAGGACCAACATTGTTGGGATATTCTCCCCAGAAGCTATTGCTTCTATACAAAAAACCTTTCATACTTTCATACTAAGGGAACTGATGAGGATCAGTGGCGGGATCCCCACTAATAAATAGTTGTTTATTTATAAAAACAACAAACTGGGATTCAGCCTGACTATTTTGCAAAAACAAAATACAAATGGTATCCCAAATAAACCGCCAACACTACTGACTAACAACACATCAATATTGGTATTGACAACATGAATCTAATCGAAATCGTGTAGAAATCTAAAGCTAGCTGTTGCATATCATGTTTGCAATGAATGTTCGATATGTTATTTAGGTTTCTCGCTCTTCTTCTTCTCCTATGATATACACGTACGTACAATGCCTGAATCATGGTGTTGTTGTGTGGGTAGAGATGACGGTGGTAATTGCGGTTGTAGACATGCAGTTCGATAATAAGAAGAAAAATATGTTGATGTGTGTTTGAGGCTTCTGTAGCAGTGAGATGATTATAGTATTGTGAGTGCGTGTGTAGTTTTTTTGTGTATGTGCCTGAATGGTGATTATTTGCAAATCATGTGGATATGAATTGTATGCTAGTTGCATGCCATTTCGTTGCCATTTCGTTGCCATAGTCCCATTGAGTTCATGGAATATTTTGAATTTTTTTCTTTTTTCTTTTCTTAAAAATGCCTTAAGAAATTCCAATTATTTTTTTTCTAATAAAATATCGTGGCCGTATGTGAGAAAATCGAAAATATTTTGTAATTGTAAGTGCTCACAAGACAAACGTATACATTTCAATTTAATAAATAACATTTATGTAAACTACAAAGAAAGTCGGAAGAGGAGGACCAAGGTCGGTAGGGCCGCAAAATTAATATTAAAACTTCGAATATTATCAAACAAGGTTTGATTGGTTTATACACACATATGTCTTTCAAATTATTTTTTCCACTCCGATTGAGACAAGTCCAAACAGGGGGTTTCTTTTTTTCAAAATTTTAGTTTCTTAGGCCACTTTTAAAAAGTGGCATAAGTAAAAGTGACAAAGAATTTGATCGGTTTCGTATATTAATTAGCCGTATATTAATTGAAATATAACGTATACGGTAATACATGGGAATATTTTTGTTGACTTTTGTTGTGGATATGTGTGGATGTGGATTTTATAATTCCTGTCATATTTTCAGTCCCGCCCGTGTCCCTTATCTTCTATGTATTACCGACCTTTTGGCATCTCTGATCTGCTTTTGTTCAATTACACAGCTTCGCTATACCCATACCTTTGCATAGGCAAATCTCTTGGTAAAGCCTAGTTTTTGCTACGACAAAGTTCCTAGCTTTGTTTTCCAACTTTGGTGCCCGTAATTTGGCATTTAAATTTCTAAGAGTATAAACAATCTAATAGTAGACAATTTTCAATGACATTGTCTTCCTATAAAGGTCCCGAAATATACCTCAAATTGGACGATAAGCTTATGAGCCCTCCAAAAGTCTGGATTGTCAAAAATTGGTTCCAAAACCAAAAAATTGGCCATTTTATAAAAATTTTTCTGAGAGGAAATATGTTAGACTCCAGGAATCCAAATTATAAAACTACAGGCCTTTGGTTGTAACAGTTGGCTAAATCATCGAAAAAGGGTTCATACATTAGAGACTTTCAACGAATATTTAGAAATAGATGGACCAGTTTAATATACACTCCATCACAGGCATAAAAATACATTTTATACATACTTGCTATTATTGTTTGACTGAGATTTCGATTCCAGGAAAAACATCTTCCAACATTATATGTGTCAATGTGAACAATGAAACCGATGTGCTGCAAATTTAAGATTTGTCTCATAATTACGTACGATTTAGATAAATTAAAATCGATCCGTCATTTATTACCCTACAGAACTATCTATGAGCTCGATTTTGCGGATCTATTTTCCTAGCCTGGGTAATATTTCGCAATAGTTGCACTCTCTTGAGCGATAAGAGGTAAACATCTTCTCTGTGTCATCTTTTACGAATCATATTTTCCCAGAGTAGAAAATTAATCTATAAGATTGAAATTTAGTTATTTCACAAAAAATAGCAGTCCCATGGAAAATATTTGATGTTCTGCTGATAATTGTGGCGTATAGAGCGACTAGAAAATACGACAAGAATTAAGTTTTTCGATCCATTTCATCCGAAAATTATAATCGTCGTCCGCAACCATCACCGGAACTAGTGTGGTTATGTTAATACTAAACAATATGACAGAAAGCCTGTTCCACAAGCCGAGCTTAAAAATGATTACTAAGCGCATTGAAAGACCATTTTCCGAGATGTTGTTTCCTATTTGATCTTTCCATCGGATTTGTGATCTTCCACTTCTGCATGAACTATGCATCACTTGGCTCGCCTTTATATGCCTTTTGAACTGGAATATCTTCATCCATTCTCATAACATGACCTAGCCAACGTAGTCGCTGCCGCTCGATATGGTAAAACTTATGGTTCTCATGGACGCAGATCGGTTTATAGATCTGCCGGAGAATTTTGCTCTCAAACACTTCAAGAACTACCTTGCTTCTGAGCAAGACCACACTATTCTCCTCCGGATTTCAAAGCTGATGTTATTAGTTTTTTTATGACGGTACCGAGATATATAAAATCGTTCCCTACTTCGAAGCTGTAGTTTTCAAGTTCCACAGTTGGTCCGAGTCTACTGGATGTCTTGCGCGTTGATACAATCAGCTTGGTCTTCCCGCCATTTACTACCATTCCCACTTTGGTAGACTCCTTTTCAATTCGTTCAAAGGTGGCTGTTACCGCTCGCAATGTTTAGCCCATTATGTTCATGTCGTCGGCAATTAACATATGCTGTTTGGTGTACATAGTGCCATTTCTGTTCATATTTGCATCTCGTATGACTTTTTCCAGCAGGATGTAAAACAGGTCAAACGACATTGAAGGTCTCCGAGAGGTCCTTTCCGACTTTAGCTTCTGATATTGTGTCACTCAAACGCAGACATGGCCTTATATACCTCTGAACGGATAGAGATGTGGAAAGCGGCTTTATAGTCCACGAATAGGTGAAATATTTCGATGTGTTTTTCGTGGGTATTTCCAGGAAAATATGGTCAATGGTGCATTTGCCAGGCCAGAAGCCGCATTGGTATGGTCCACTAATGTCATTGACCATTGGCTTCAGTCGTTCAAACAGCATGTTGGATAACACCTTATATGCGATGGGAAGGATACTTAATACTCTCTAGTTGGCACATATCGTCTTGCCTCCTTTTTTGTGCACGGTTCCAAACATTGGACATGCATTCCTCTAGCCAAATTGTAATAATCTGCTGGTTCATTTTCCTGGCCAGCATCTGACTCCCCTAAATATTAACCGTTTATTTCCGTAACCAAAAGGGGTTTTCGTTGACCAGAACCCGTCCTACATGCAAAATGTAGTGACGTACATGCAAATGTACGGCCAAACCTGTGGCTGTATCGTGTTTAGAAATTATAATGGACAAATGGACGGACGGACACACATGTCTAGATAGACTCAGCTAGTAGAGATATAAAGATAGGTATACTAAAAAATAGGCCTAGGACCAATATTCTGCGGCGTTACAAACTCTTGGGGCCACTCAAAGCTATAATAATGGTACAACGTAGTCGTGTAGGGTATGAATATGCCTGCTTCATCTACTGAACCTGTGTGCGTATACGCACCAGTATGAATCGAAAGAGAAATACGCCGTGGTGTACAATTGCGGATGGTAAACATATTTTGTATACCCGCAAATTACCAGCTATGTTGTGAGGGTATTATATGTTTTTGTTACCCAATAAGGCATAGACAAGATGTGGTATGCGGTACATAAACATTCACAGGGGTCAAGATATTCTAATATAGGTTAGTAGTACCATTACCACTAGAAGGCGGAAAGTTTTCGTTATGGTGAAGTGCGACATCTTTGGTTTTTGGCTGTGTTGGGATGATATTTAGGGAATAAAATGAAACAAATAAATTTTTGGTCCGTCCGACTATACTGCTACGTTCACTGGTAAAACATTGAAAAATCAAGTTAATCGTGTGAAACATGCAAAAACTTCAATGTGCCAATGTGAAATAAAAAACCAGTAAGGAAAGTAGTAAAGTCGGACGGGGCCGACCACTTTGGGTATATTCAACAGATGAATCCTAACAGACGTCGAATTATTAAAGGGCAATTAACATGAAAATGGATCCATAAACATGCCATTCTGCAACATACACAAAATTTTTCATTTGGTCAGATATAGGGTTGCTTCTTAAAAAAAAAAAAAAGATATATATATATATATATATATAAGCTATATCGAAATCTAAACCGATTTCATTGAAACTTGTCACTGGTTAATTATATGCATTATGTATTTAACATCGGGAGAAAATATATATAGTAGCTCTATCCAAATCTGAACCGATTTTCACGAAACTTAGCACACAGAATTCTAGACCTAATTCATTACGCTATACCAAATTTCGTGCAAATCGAAAGATATATAGGGACTTTGGTGCAACACTTACATTTAATCGGACAAACATATATATGGGGGCCATATTTAAATCTGAACCGATTTTCACGAAACTGAACACACATCATTCTAGACCATATTTCAGTATACTATACCAAATTTCGTACAAATCGAATGATATATAGGGTATTTGGTGGACCATTTAAATTAAATCGGACCAATATATATATATATATATATATATGGGAGCTATATATAAATCTGGACCGATTTTCTGGAAACTTGGCAAACATCATTCTAGACCTAATTCATTACGCTGTGCCAAATTTCGTGCAAATCTAAAGATATGTAGGGACTTTGGTGCATTATTTACGTTAAATCGGACGAAACTATATATGGGAGCTATATCTAAATCTGAACCGATTTTCTCGAAAATTGGCACACATTATTCTGGAACTAATTCAGTACGCTATGCCAAATAAATCGATTTAAAAAGTGATTCTATGCATATTCTCAAAAGGAACTATGTGTCTATCTCGTTTCCTTTTGCCTATTACAAACATATGCACAAAGACATAATACCCTGTACCACAGTGTGGTGAAAAAACGTATAATACACAAATGTTTGAAAAAGTACATAAATTTATGAAACAGTGCTAAGAGCTTGATAACCTTTTTGGTGCTAAACGAGTTTAAAAATTGCAACAATTGGTAGCACTGACCACAGACCGAAATATTGAAGTGAATCCAGTATTTCATTCTATTAAAGTTTTTTGTGACCTTTTTTTTGAAGTTCAAATATATTTTGTTCAAAGCAGGACATTCTATGTCTGTCAAGATAAAAAATATATGATTCAATATTGTATCATGTTACTTGCTACAAATAAATGGTTTAAAACAAAATACCCTCTGGCTCATTATTGCATAATTTATATTTATATCTATTGAATCTATGTGCGTATACGTTTCAATATTAAAAGAAAAGTTAAGTGTAAGCACTGATGTACGTTTATTATTATATTTGTTAATCCCTTCAAAACTCTTAATTTAATACTTAAGCTATATGTTTTCTAAAATAAATAAATAAGGTGACGGTCATGTTGAAATCCCGCTTCCTTTCATTCCACATTTTAGAAAATCGATATTCCTTGAATAGCTCATTTGGTCTTAACTTTTGTACTTGTGATTTGAAAACGTTGTTGTTCCCAGAAAACCTTGCCTCCTACTATAATTTATACATAAGTCCTTAATAGGACTATTATTTAATTAATATTAATTGTAATAAATTACACAAATTATTTCAAGCCATTTTCTTAAAACTATTTGTATATTAATTGATAATTAATATTATATATTGGCTTATTATCCACATGAATTTTATATACATAATTAAATTTAAATTAAATACCATAAAACTATCCTAAATCGAAATCTCATATGAATTTCATATGAAAATTAATAGCGTTGCTAACGACTTTAAATAATTAGTATAAAAAACATTTTTAATTCAGTTGAATATTAAATGTTAAAAGAGATTTGAATATTTGAGTAAAAAGGCCCTCTATGTTAACTTCTTTTATAATTTCAATATATATATAAGAAATATATACGAATAGGTGTTACTTATTTCTATCACTACAGTAATATGAATAGATTCGTTTTCAGTTCCAATAATTTGTTTATAATTCAATTCCAACATCCTGACTAAATTTCAATTTAAAACTGTTGTTGTACATGTACTTTACTTCAACCACTGCACACACACCCACCAAAACAAATTACCATTACACTTAGTCAAATTCTCTATTTGAATACAATTGCCTACTCCACAACATTAATCAGTTTTGTTGCTGTTGGTTTTCTATTGAATACTCTAAAAATTATGTTCATATGTTGTGGTGGTCAGCAAACACGGGCTTACAGATAGCCGGCAACACACTTTCCACCTGCAACAAATTTGTTGTTTTGGAAAAAAAGAAAAAGGCACAAAAATAAAACCGAAAATAATTACCATCCGAACTCGACACCAAAACCCCAAAAAACAAAATCATGTTACACAGACAAACACACACACATACATCCCCTACCGAATATTTACC
The DNA here is from genome assembly GCF_032173495.1 of Musca vetustissima. Lineage (NCBI taxonomy): Eukaryota > Metazoa > Arthropoda > Insecta > Diptera > Muscidae > Musca > Musca vetustissima. The sequence continues at coordinate 14,365 of NW_026887737.1, read as the reverse complement.
ATAAAATCACACGAACATACAGAGTACAGCAGCAGCAGGAGGGTGTATTATTATTATCATCGCGGTGACCAATAACACCACATGACCAACCACCAGCACCACCATCATACATTCAATCAACAATGCAACGGACGCCTGCAACACCATCACCAGTCGATGTTGTAGTAGTAGTCGTTGTAACAATATAAGCACCTTTATTGACCATCCGCATAAAATTTTAAATTTTTATATTAAATTTCAACAATGAAAGCCACAATGTCGAAAAGAATGAACTAAACTTGTAACACACGCAGAGGCGAGTGATATATTTTGGCGGGATTGCAACGGTGTATGTGGCGGTGTGAATCTTCGCTTGTACTGGACATGCCAAAAAAACGAACTGTTGCAAATTTTTCCCAATGATTTACTATGGATGTTCAAAACTATTTGTAGAACAGGGTTGCTGTCTTTGTTCCGACCAAAATTTGTATGAAACTGAAAGTCGGGTCCATGTAAGTAACCAGTGAATAAGGCAAACGTTAGTAGTAAACAAGTGAACGGAGTAGTAAACCAGTGATATCCTACGCAACTAACCTTTCTGCGGATCGCTAGTCCGAGGCTGACAAATATTTTGCCGTACTTGCACCGTCTAGTGTGATAATGGTAATACTAAACATTACTAAAATATACGGACCCCTAAACTAATTAGATTGGAGCAAAAGAAATCCATTATTTTTATATGATCTATAGGACTTTATTTAACATACTTCGGAATGTTCGATTTGGGTCAAAATTGCACCGTTTTGTTGTATGATTTTTTGCCATTTTAAAGGTAACTTTATAAACATTACAATTTGTCATCATTAAAGAAATTTTGCAATGCTAGAAAAATATGATAATCGCTTGGTGACAAGTTCGGACTGTATGACGGATGCATTAAAACTTCCCAACCAAGCTCCCTAAGTTTCTGGCGAGTCACTGTACATGTGTGTGGCCTAGCGTTGTCCCCGTGGAACTCTGCTGTTTGCTAGTCTTGTGTCGTTCATGAATGACCTAGTTCAATTGAACGAGTCAGTTCACTGAACCAGTGAATGACATAGTTCATTATACCCTACACAACTATGTTGTCAGGGTATTATAGCTTTGTGCAGCCCCAAAAGTTTGTAACGTCGATCTAGACATGTGTGTCCGTCCGTCTGTTCATTATAATTTGTGAACACGATACAGGTCACAGTTATGGACCAATCTTCACGAAATTTTTTGGGAAAGATCGGTTAACAATTAGGGGATGAAATGGACCAAATACTAAATCTTTTTCGGTTTTTCTGGTCGCTTCAGAGGCCGCAATAATGGCCCGAACATCGTAAAATTTTACATGGAGAAGGGGATCGGGCCAAAGAATAGGCATGCCTGTTTTGATAAAGATATGCCAATATTTGGCGGGTCAAATGGACCTTGACTTTTGTGTGAAAAATTACAAAATTTGTATTCCATAGAATATATATTTACCACTGAAGGGCATAGACCCGAGAAGTTGATATAATATCCAAGAGGAGTGGCTGACCTTTAAATTAAGACCAATTATATTGTTGTATGTGCTCGGATGTGGAAGTTACAATATCTCCAGGTATCTCCGTATTCGTATATTATTTAGTAACCCATTATCACTCTAAAGAGCGGATCGTTGATAGCTTTGAAATGTTCCATGAGTTTCCAAGTATGGTCCAGGACAAAGCCTATAATATTCGGTGATGATCAGATAATAATTTTGGAATGAAGTGGACCGAAAACTTAATTGTTTGTGTTATTTCCGAGTCGATCTATAGACCACAAATGAAAGCCGCACATCACAACACAACCCATGGTGAAGGGAATCTGGACAATAGCTGTACTGAATACTTGTAATATTCGGAAAATATGTCAGTGTGAGGAAGATGTGCTGTTTACCTCTAATCGGGCAAGAGGGTGCAAATATCACGAAATATTGCCGGCTCGGAATAAACATCCGCAGAAAATTTGAGTTCCGTGGTAGTTGTGTAGGGTATCGTATGGTCGGACCCGTCCGACTATACTGCTCCGCTCACTGGTTTTTTATTATTGTCGTTCACTGAACGAGTTTGTTTACCAAACTCAGTCGGTCTCTGAACGACGTTGCTAACTGAATGACTTTGCTCAATGAACGCCGTCGGTCACTGAACGACATTGTATTTTCTTCGCAGGTCCACTGACTTTGACCATGTGGACGGCGTCAAACAAGAACAATTTCATATGAAATCTGTTAAATTGAATGACGTACACGTAGCTTTATATTGTTATCCCATTTCATGGAATGCGGTGTTTAAAGGTTCAAATACTGTAGTAGTTTTTTACGTATAGCTGGAGGGTCAATAAAAAATATGAAGCGACATTTAAAAGCAAAGCACCCCCATAGACAACCGTGGAGCTGGAAACCACGGAAAAGATGCAAACATGTCAGGAGCAAAAACTACAGCGCCAACAAGTGTGCTGCCGAATATAACGGAGTTATGCCATCATAGATAAGAAAGTGCTTCGAATGATTGTGAAAGGTAATCATTCATTAAGGTTGGCCAGAACTTAATTGGAGTACGCCGTCATGGCAATTGAACTGAGTAAACATTTGTACGATATATTCAACTGAACGAGGTGAACGACCTAGTTCACTTTTAAAAAATGATCTAGTTCGTTCGAACACTGAAATGGACGAGATTGCCCAAGATTACTGTTAGCCAATTCTGGTCAATTCTAAATAGTTTTATGGTTTATTTTTAGCTCCTGGGAGATGTTACGACTGCTAACATGTCTGCCAACATTGATCATTTCCCCGATTTTATCGCCATTTTCGACTGGCCCATCAAAAATTCCAGAACGGAATCTACGAAACCTAAATTACACATAATTTTCTCTTTGTTCACTTTCATTATTAAAACCATGTAACTCACAGAGAATGCACCAAACAAAAAACAGCAAAATATTTTTTTTTACTGCGGAATGTCACAAATGTCACTACTCTACTTTTCTACTATTCCTTTGTGATTCGGACGAGACCAAGCCGCTAGAAATTATTTACGGTTTTTATACATTTAAATATAGTTTTGGATTTAAATGTTTTTGAGGTTATTGTTTTTATGGGTTGTTCACTATCTGTAACATCGTATAATAAGGAAGGTAGTCTCATGAAGTCATATGTTCAAATTTTTCTTCTTATGTACCTTCATTGCCAAAAATTATAATTTTTATTTCCTCCTAAGTTATGTACGTACAGGTGATGGCAAAATAATAAACATCTCATAGTGTGAAAATTTTTAAAAGATCAAACCCGGAAAATTAATATGGGGGTTTGGTATTTATAAAGTCCATCTGTGAGCCTGACTGCAAACATAGACCCTAAATCGAAGTTGTGGATTATGCTAATATCAAATTTTTGGCATCATGGTATCCCAAATAACACGCAAACACTACTGAAGTTAGTAAATGACATTAACTGTTCTGCTTTGAGATTGTCTCATTGAAAAGTTCAAAAAGGAAAGACGAAAGTTATCATATAAGGAAACGGACTTTATATTTGCTAACTTTCTCCAAAGAATAAAATATAATTTATTTCAATATTTTCAAATATGCCATTTGTCGCACTAAATTGTTACGGTTTCGAATAGAAATTTTATTTGAAAATAACTACATCAAGTACAGAGTTACTGGAGTTGCCATCATCGATTTAGCAAATGAGACTACCTATAATAATTATGCCATGTATCTGTAACCAGTGAGCGGAGCAGTATAGTCGGATGGGGCCGACCATACGATACCCTACACAACTTCCACGAAAAACTAACTTTCTGTGAATGGATGTAGATCGACTCGAAAAAACACAAAAAACTAAGTTTTCAGTCCACTTCATCACAATATAATTATCTGATCGTCACCGAAAATTTTAGGCGTTATCCTTGACCATAACTGGAACTTCATGGAACATTTTAAAGCGATCAGCGCTATATTTCCGCCCTCGAGTGTGGTAAAGGGTTACTAAATAATATCTGCATACATAAGCACCTGTAAATGTTTAAGTGTAACTCCCACATCTGAGTACATACGACCATATAATTGTTATCAATTTAAAGGTCAACCACTGCCCTTGGATATACCAACAACTTTTCGGTCCTTCAGGGGTAAATCTATACGCTATAGAATACAAATTTTGTATTTTTTCACACAAAAATCAGGGTCCATTTGACCCGCTAAATATTGAACGATCCTTGTCAAAACAGGCATGCTTATTCTCTTTCCCGATCCCCTTCTCTATGTAAAAATTCGCGATGTTTGCGTCATAATTGCGGCATCTAGAGCGACCAGAAAAACCGATAAAAATTAAGTATTTGGTCCATTTCATCCCCTAGATCTTTACCAAAAACAATAGGGGTCTTAATGGCCAGAACCCATCCTGCTTGCAAAATTTCCTGAATATCGGGCCATAACTGTGGCCTGTATCGTGTTTACAAAATATAATGGACAGACGGACGGACGGACATACATGTCTGGATTGACTCAGCTAGTCGAGATATGACGATCGGTATACTTAAAAGTAGGTCTAGGACAAATATTTCGCGGCGTTACAAATTCTTGGGGCTGCACAAAGCTATAATACCCTGACAACATAGTAGTGTAGGGTATAATTATATTTATTGTATCCTGACCAAAGTTTGCACAAAAAAAGTTTAGGCAGTCCGGGGGGTGTTTGCTAGTGTTCCGCTATTCCACGAGTCTCTATCATAGTTTCACATGTTGTGACTACTCTTATATCAGGCATTCAGTCAGACTCAAAGTTAATAATTGAGGATCCGAGAATAATAATAATTGAGGATCCTGTGTCGATCCACTCGTTCATAGCGATTTTACAATACATGTTTTATCCATTGCAGACTACAGACGAGTTTGTTCGAAGTGGATCATTGGACTAAAACCTAATTTTGAGACTGCGGTTCTTCTACAGAAAGACCAGCATATGTGGGCTATGTCTACTCGTTCCTTTTTGTGACTCCCAAAAATTTAACTCGATTTGATATGGTAATCACTTTGTTTCGGAAAATGGGTTTTGATACTGTCCTAGTTTTGCCTTTTTAGTCTCCGTATTTACGTTAAGGTCTCTCGGCCTTAAACAATTATAGGCGATGTTTAACTATTGATATTCAAATAATAATTTAGAAGAGTTTTATATAGAACACTAGAAAGTCTTCCTAATGACAACATGATGATCTTCTAATAGAATATAAACGTTTGTTATAGAAAGCTAGAAAGCACACATGGACAAAATCAGAAATATTTCCAGTACCAGGTTGATATTCTTATAGGAAGACGTAAAATCTTGTTTTTTTTTTTTTTAATTGATGAACTTCTTATAAATATCTCTTCTTATACATTATCAAAAGGTTCTGTTAGAGAAACCCGTTCTTAAGAGGTTTAAAAAGGCAAATAATTTTTTTATAGAAAACCAATGGTTAGCTCCATGGAATAATAATAGAAGGTAACAGCAAGTGTTATTGTACAAAAAAACAAAAAAAAAACACATGGAAATTGGTTGTTGTAAGTTCTACTACTGTCAACTCATTTGACAGAAAAATGTAAACTAACAAACAAATTATTATCAAATTATTTTTATTTTGAAAATGAAATATTTTCGAATCCTCAAAATAAAAATTGAAAAACATGAATGAAAAATCTATCAAATTTATATTTCTATCGCTTCCACATCTTTCCTATAATTGAGCCACTGCCATATATATGTGTAACACATATGAAAATGCAGGGAATAGCGAGTTGTTCCTTGAAGAAAGATTTGCTTCCTCAAACTTTCCCAGCAGGCAGATTGAGTAAGTTGAATACCGGAGCACATTTAATAAATTGTATGCGTTCCCAATTTTCCTGTTGGGTGATTTTTAAAAACATAATTTGTCAATTTCATATTGACACTAGTATTACGTTGGAATCAAATCAGCTGGGACTTGCTGTTACCTTTTATAATTGTACCATGGGTTAGCTCTTGAAATAATTCAATATTGGTATAAACAATTTTGAAATGATGGCGGGCAACCCTGGGATTGGATAGCAAGCAAAAACAAAAAAAGAAAAATCGGTGAAACAACACAGTCTTCCTTCCTAGGATAGTGATGCGGCATCGGAAATGTAGCGCGGTAAACTAATTAAAATGTATTTCAAAAAGGTGTTAATCGTTGCAATTTGATGTAAAAATATATTCATTTATTAAAGTGTTTACTTCGTGTACATATAGAAATGGAAATGAGAGAGGGCCAGCCATACACTGCCATAATGTTGCATAACACGTTAAGCGAATTGGGGTACGATGTTTGGGAAATTCGCATAGGGATTTCATAATTTTTAAAGTAAAATAAATTATATAAAATTGAAATCGGAATTAATTTCAAGAGTTGGACATGAAGCTGTGCTCTTTGCGTAAATCTTATAATTGACGTAACCTCAAAGAATGTCATTGACCTTGTCACTTCCCACAGTGGTGCAAGCGCTATCCAGATCATTAACATCCATTTAAACCAGCATCTCTCTAAAGCGCAATAAGCCTAAATAGACCTTTTTAGGCCTAAAGATCCAAGTCAACGAGGAATAGACAACCCCGGTGTTTCTTCAACACTATAGACTACCAATAGTACCAATAGCTCCATTTTGTTCACCAATTTTTGTATTGCGGTCCGACAACGTAATTTACGACGATCAAAAACTGCGACTGATTTTTCCCAATTTTATTCTGAATTTTATAAATTCAGCGGAAAAGAGTCAGTTACGGATACGGGTATGGGTACTTCTAATTAACATCTTTTGTTGTAAAATCCTTAACCAGTATCTCTTTTTCATGTATTTCTTTCAAAAGTCCGGCATCCATTTAAGGGAAAACCACCCCCCCCATTCACGATTTTAATTTTTCAAGATTTTCAATGGGCTGGTAAATCAAAACCAATGCTTGCTAAGGTTTGTCACTTTGCACTTATATAATTAAAGATTTAAAAAATTTAATTTACAAAAAATTTTTGTTATTGTTTTGTTGTTGTTTTTTGCAATTAAAGAAAAGTCTTTATTTTTGATGGCGGGCATGATAACTCCTCACTGGAACATCGGAATCCGAAAATTCCAACGGTGTTAGAAAGAGTACATGTCTGGCTCTCGTATGAACTAAGGTTATTGACTTCGCTCTATAATTAACAAAATGGTGGACCTTTGAAAAAATATGTTTGGAAAATCACCGATTTTTTACCAAAAACCAAGTAAAAAAATGAGGAAGATCTTCACCGATTGGCTTTATCCTAGCGCATACGATAGCTATACACTCACAGAGAAAGGTGTAACAATTTGAAATCGATTGGGTTATTAGTTTTTGAGTTATCGTGCCCGCCATTCACAAAAAATGTTTAGAGAAAAACGCGTTTTAAGTTTGAGAAGCCCTTCAGCCATCACTTAATGCTGACCCAATAAATCGGATATATCTTCGAAAGTTCTTGAGATTTTCACTTGAAATTTTGTAGGGACATTCATTAATTATTGTAGATTTGAATTATGTCAACAAAATTTTTGACCCCGAGAATGGGGGGTCCCCTTAAGAAAAATACAATGTTAAATACCGCCAAAAATAAGGAATATGTTATACATCCTGTAATCCGCTACAGATCCACATAAATATAAGCCATCACATTTCAGTTTCATTTTCAGTTCGTCCCCGCCCCGCCCCTCTACACATTTCACTAAATTTTAATTATTACATTAAATCTTTCCCCACATTCAAAATAACACACTGACCCATCCCACATAAAAATAGTAGGATGAAAAAGGAAACAACAAATTCCGTTTGGTTTAAATTCAGTTTCCCTCTCCCTACTTTTGTGTGTGTGTCTGTGTTAAACCCCTCTATACTACTTAAAATTTATGACCATTAATAGGTTACTCTTGCTTACTTATTCGTATATATCTGATATTGCACCACCCTGGTAAGTCTTATGCAGTTCGGGCTAATGGTGGAGAAATGAACAACCACATGCAGGAGCTTATAGTTCCTTGGGGAGGTAAATTGTTGAAAGAAACTTTACCATAACGACTCTATTTGAAATACGTGACCGAAAAAATATATTTTTGACTTTTGCCGAAGTAAAATGGCAAAAGAGGCAAAAACATTGGTAAACACAAGCAACCAAGCAAAAGGGAACGAACGACATACACATATATACGCACACTGTGTACAGATTCCGAAAATTAACCCAAAGTCAACTTTTAGGCTTCATAAAACAACAACAGCAATAACAAACACGTTTTTTTAATATTTTTCTACTGGCCCAACAAGAAGTCATGTAGTACGTTTCAGTGTATATTTGGGTGTGTGAGAGAGGGTATATGAATAAGATTTTAAAATTTTTGGCAGAATATATGTGGATGATTCCGTAGGTAGTTGAAGGAATGGTTATTTATATATGGCAAAATATAATTGAAGTAAACTATTTTAAGGAAATTATTCTAAATAGAAAAGTTATCAGAATGGGAAAAATTCTGACATATAATTGGGTGTCTGGAGCTTTTCTTTCGTACTCATGTAACATTTCCGGAGTAAACAAGTAAAGAGTACTTAGATCCACATAAAATCGATCGTCAAAAAATACACATGCTTTTTCGGTGGCCACATTCGGTTACCTATATTCGGATCACAATTGGGTTGACCTTGCTTGGGCAGTATCGGAATTTCAAGTACGATTTCGAAGCGTTATTGGAAGAAGATCGGTATTTTTGGAGGTGGTTCTAAAACTATGATATTTTCATATATATTTGGGAGACAGATATGTGTGACCCTAGGCCACTTGCATGAATGCTACATAGATTTGCTTCATATGCCTGTTAGTCTTGAGGTTCACTCTTGGACCTCCCTTTCTAAGTCCACGAGTCTGTCCATAAGACTATAACAGGGGTGCCCCCAACTATATCAGCCAAACATGACGGTTATAATATTGATCTAAAGGTCTAAAGGTGGCGGTGATTATTCCTGACGTGTCGGACTGAGACAATGTACTCGCTAAGGCTTTAATTGGGATGCTACAAACTATAACAAGCAAATAGTTGGTGCATATACAAAATATTGATAGTGTCGATCGACGGGTATAATATTCATATCCTACTTGAATATGACACACCATATTTGAAGTATGGCCTACTTGTGATATGAGGATAACCCAGTTTCAGGTTCAAGGTGGCAGGTCTGAAGGTTCTTCCTTTGTGTACCACGTACGTTAGGAAAATACAATGACGTACAATAGCTTATAACTGACATACCTATTGATTTACGCTTTGTAGGGTCCTATTCTCTCATGGAGTTTTAGAAATTATCCTGATGTTGGACTCTTGAAAACCTGCTAGGAGGAGCACCACATACAGTGTCTTTGCTAAGGGTGCCATAAATCAAATCCGCCTATACATACCTCTTCTGGTGTTCTTGCCAAGTCATTTTCATCCTGATGTTGGACTGTTGAAAACTGCTGGGAGGAGCTCCACATATAGTGTCTTTGCTACGGGTGTCATAAATCAAATCCGCCTATACATACCTCTTCTGGTGTTCTTGCCAAGTCATTTTCAAGATTTCAAGAACAATTCATGTAGAGACAAGTTGAAAAATAGAGGAACTGAGAGTATGGACAGGTCTCTGAAGCGGTGATTAGAATACTCTCTGAAACTTAGAAAAATACATCGTTTAGAGAGTATAAAGTCGCAACGTCTGCTGATGGAGTCCTCCCAAATATATTCTTGAGAAAATCCACACTTTTATAGTGGGTCCGAAAATATTCGTTAGTTATCTTAAAGCATATTCACGTCTTGATAGGCCTTCTAAAAAATTCTGAAAAAATCAATGCCCGAATAGTCTTTACATAAATGTTCTTAAACCAGTAAAGAAAGTAGTAAAGTCGGACTGGACCGACTATATGATACCCTTCACCACTAGGGGTATGTTGTACATATGTAACCTTACAATAACATGTCAACGTTCACTCGAAGGAACATATACATGTCCTTCTGCAACCTATGATAAATTTAATTTCATTCGGGCATATTTTTAATAGACATACAAGTCTCAATTCCATACGTTGTACAGAATAACACTAAATTCTGTACAACGTATGGACAAACATTAGGAGTTTGGTGCAACATTTATATAAAATCGGACGAATACATATGAATATGTGGGAGCTATATCGAAATCTGAAGCGATTTTCCTGAAACTTAACAAACATCACTCTAGACTTCATTCAGTACGCTATGCCAAATTTCGTGCAAATCCTAGGATAGCTACATCTTAATCTGAACCGATTTTCACAAAACTTAGCAAACATCACTCTAGACTTAATTCCGTACGCTGTGCCAAGTTTTGTGCAAATCGAATGATATATAGGAACATTGGTGCACCATTTACCTTAAATCGGACGAAAATATATGTGGGAGCTATATCTAAATCTGAACCGCTTTTTCCCAATTTCAATAGCGTTTGTCCTTGGGCCAAATAGATGAGCTGTCCCAAATTTCATCCAATTCGGACAATAAATGCGACCTGTACCTTGTTTACAATTTTACATGGACAGACATGCATAAATCGACTTAAAAAGCGATTCTATGCATATTCTCAAAAAGAACCATGTGTCTATCTCGTTTCCTTTTGCCTGTTACAAACATATGCACAAAGACATAATACCCTGTAACACAGTGTGGTGAAGGGTATAAACATCCATGCTTTGCATAAATGAGTTTAAGGACATCCACCCCTTGATAGTCCTTCCAAAAATATTCCTAAAAGATCCATGCCTTGATAGTAATCCAAAAATATAGTAATCCAAAAATATTCCCAGAAATATTCTTAGAAAATCCATGATAAATGCTCCAACAAATTCAAATTCTTTCGTTCAAAATGCTGATCTATTATTTGATCGATCACCAGGCCATGACGTGGGATTGTGTGTAATGAAATTACCTCGGAACCCTTATATGAAGGCTATGTCCACTAATTCGTTAATGATTTTAAATCGTCAATGTACGCCTTAGCCAGTAACTTAGATTTATTTTTCCAATTTTAGTTGCGTTTGGAGCATTTAGACCTATTATCAGGTTTGCTAATAAATTTGATATATCTCAAGGGATATTAAATTACAATGTTCACTTCTAGGTATATACACTACATAAAAAATTCTGAAAGACCCATATACTCGAAAGTAATGCAGCACTGTCGCTATTTTTAAATGTTTTTATTTTTTCTTCATTTTATTCGAATTCTTTCCTCTGGCCCTTCAAAGGAACCAACAAAATTCATTTTGTTTTGACGGAGGGTAGAAAGCGGTTTAACTGTTGCCAAATTGTACAGAAATATAACATAAATTGTACATTTACTACAATGGCAATTTAACTATAAACTATGGCCGAAACGCACACTCTCACACACACATAACCCGTCGAACACTTGTAAAATGAAATAAAAATGCAGTTTTATTTTTTAATACACTAGTGGATGTATATGTGAGTGTGTGTGTGTATTTTTGTGATTTTGGCTAGTAATTGTACTTGTTACACACAGCCAGCAATACTGAGACACACACAGAACCACATGAATCCTTTTGTATCCTTAGTAAAATTATTTTAAAACATTTTTTTGTTTTTTTTTTTGATTTTGGTGTAGTGGCAACTTGAATGGCTGACAGGCAGGCGTTTGATGGCATTTTAAAGGCGTTTACAACATGAGTGAAGGACTTTCTGTATGGAGTTTTACCAAGGATTCCTACACATATTTGGAGGTCAAATGGTAATAAAATCTAGTTGTGGGTGTTCCTAGTTTTACAATTGTTAAAATATATAAATAGGAAGAAGATAAATAGCAAAAGTTCGGCCAAACTTTATTATCACTACACGATGTGGAATCGTGGGCGTAAAATTTATGTTAAGGGTTTGGTTTATGAGATTTTCATTAGTTGTAGAAATAGTCGGTTTTTTATTGCATTTAATTTTAGGGTTTGTAACATAAAAGGTTTTTAATGGTATTGGAAATTCTCCAAGGATTCTCAGGTCGATGATATGGATTTTTTAAAGAATATTTTTTTCAAGCACAAATACTGGCGTGGATTACTTAAGAATATTTTTTCAAGTTCAACTACAGGCGTGGATTTGGGGATGGATTTAAAAATATATATTTTTTGCAACCACTTTTGCAAGCGTGGATTTGTAACAGTATATTTTTTCAAGCACTACTATAGGCGTTGGTTTTTTAAAGAATATTTTTTCAAGCTCTACTATAGGCGTGGCTTTTAAAAGAAACATTTTTAAAGCACTACTATAGACGTGGATTTCTAAAGAATATTTTTCAAGCACAAATATTGTAGTGGAATTTTAAAAAAATATTTTTTAGCACAACAATAGATGTATTTTTTAAAAATAATTATTTTTGCACAACTATAGGCGCTGATTAAAAAAAAAAAAATTTCAAGCGGTACTATAGGACTGGATATTTTAAAAAATATTGCTTCGAGCACTACTATAGGCGTGGTATAGTAGGCGCACTACTATATTTTTCAAGCACTACTAATGGCGTGTACCACACTGTGGTATAGGGTATTATGTCTTTGTGTATATGTTTGTAACAGGAAAAAGAAACGAGATAGACCCATAGTTCCTTTTGAGAATATGCATAGAATCACTTTTTAAGTCGATTTATGCATGTCCGTCCGTCCGTCTGTCCATGTTAAATTGTAAACAAATTACATGTTGCATTTATGATCCGAATTGGATGAAATTTGGCTTATTTGGCCCAAGGACGAACCGTATTAAAATCGGTTCAGAATTAGGTATATATATATTTTCGTCCGATTTAACGTAAATGGTGTACCAAAGCCCCTATACATCTATCGATTTGCACGAAGATTGGCACAGCGTACTGAATTTGGTCTCGAATGATGTGTGTTAAGTTTCCAGAATATCGGTCCAGATTTTGTTATAGCTCCCATATATATTTTCGTCCGATATAACGTAAATGGTGTACCAAAGTCCCTATATATCTTTTGATTTGCACGAAATTTGGTACATCGAACTAAATTCGGTCTTGAATGATGTGTGCAAAGTTTCCTGAAAATCGGTCTTGATTTAGATATAGGTCCCATATATATTTTCGTCCGATTTTATGTAAAGTTTCCTGAAAAACAGTCCAGATTTAGATATAGCTCCCATATATATATTTTCGTCCTATTTAATGTAAATGGTGCACCAAAGTCCCTATATATCTTTTGATTTGCACGAAATTTGGCATAGCGTACTAAATGAGGTCTAGAATGATGTGTGCAAAGGTTCGTGAAAATCGGTTCAGATTTAAATATAGCTCCCATATATATTTTCGTCAGCTTTAACGTAAGTGGTGTATCAAAGTCCCTATATATCTTTCGATTTGCACGAAATTTGGCACAGCGTACTGAATTAGGTCTAGAATGATGTGTGTTAAGTTTCCTGAAAATCGGTTCAGATTTTGATATAGTTCCCATATATATTTTCGTCCGATTTATTGCAAATAGTGTACCAAAAAACCTATATATCGTTCGATTTGTACGAAATTTGGCACAGCGTACTGAATTAGCTCTAGAATGATGTGTGTTAAGTTTCCTGAAAAGCGATCCAGATTTAGATATAGGTCCCATATATATTTTCGTCCGATTTCAGGTAAATGATGTACCAAAGTCCCTATATAACTTTCGATTTGCACGAAATTTGGCACAGCGTAATGAATTAGGTCTAGAATAATGTGTGCAAAGTTTCCTGAAAAACAGTCCAGATTTGGATATAGCTCGCATATATATTTTCATCCGATAGATAAATGATTCACCAAAGACACCAAGGTAGGCCGATTGACAAAAAAATTTGGCACAACGTACTGTGATTATTTAAATTTTTCATTTGATCAGATACAGGGTTGCTTTAAGCTAGGTTTTATTAACATACCTAGCTTGAAGCAACCCTGTATCTGATCAAATGAAAAATTTAATTAATCACATAAAATTAATTTGAAATGGTCACTGCCCTTACAATGCAAAATTAAAATAACAAAAACTAATTTCAGCTGAGCACGGCTAGGGCTCAAAACTAGGTCCTCGGAGCAACACAAATGTTGCCAGACCACTTAACGTACTGAGCCATCAACACACTTCCAAAAACGGTTGCGCAAAAACATGTGTATACCATGGAAGCAATTGTAGGTGTGTGGGTAACATTCCATCGCTACAACAAAAATCTTATTTGAAAGGACTGTTCCTAGAATGAAGACAAATGTCGAACTTTGATAAATTTGAATTTA
>NW_026887736.1:0-8944 GCF_032173495.1 Musca vetustissima | reverse complement strand
AGCGCACTGAATTATGTCTAGAAAGATGTGTGCAAAGTCTCGTGAAAATCGGATCAGATATACAAACACGTCCTATATATATATTCATGTTTATTGTACACCAAATAATCAATGGGTGATTGAGATAAAATTTTAAACAGTGCAGCATACCGAATAGCGTGTGTCAAGTTTGCTTTAAATCGATTTGTAAAACTTAGCATAGGATGCAGAATGACATGTGTAGGGATTGTTGTTAGTCGGTTTAGAAATAGATAAATATAACATATTTAAGTTCGTTCAATTTAATGCCAATGTTCCTTCGAAAAGGCGACGTATTTTAGGATACATATGTAGAATATACCCAAAGTGGTGAAGGGTATCATATAGTCGGCCCAGTCCGACTTTACTACTTTCCCTACTGGTTTTAGAACAGCGAACTCTTGAGCATATTTCAGTTATTCTAAAATTTTTAGTTTACAAAAAAGTGACTATACCACATTACCAACCTATACCACATTTGCATCACTTACTATAATATCGGCAAAGTTAGAAATATTATTATTTTTTTACTGTTTTTGTCAATTTATTGAAATCAAAAACTTTTGGTATTATCTACCATTGGAAAAAAAACAATTTTGGGAATATGTACAATCCAGTGAAGAACTAAAAGGGCTTACAGTACCGGCCTAAACATAAGGACACCCACAGTAAATCTCTTTAAATTATTTTTTATAAAAAATTATACAATTTGTTATTGTTTTTAAGCACAAGAACAAAAAAATATATTAAAGTCAATATCGTTGCATATCCTCTATTCTGGATGACACTCGCACATTCTAAAGTATTAATTATTTCAGGCAATATGGGTTCCCAGGCTATTTTTCTGAAGAAAAGCCGAAAAAGAAGACATTTCTAAATCGGCCCATTAGATATCAGGAATGGAGTCTTGGTAGAGCCCATAAAATGTTATATATTTAAAATTTGAAGACTTTGAGCTTTACAACTTTTACAAATGACATGAGGTCAAAATCAAAATTGAATATTTTTGTGAATATAATTTATATTTGAACCAGTAAGGAAAGTTTAAAAGTCGGACGGGCCGACTATACGATAAGCTTCGGCACTATGGGTACATACAAGAGGCGCTAATATATACAATATCCTGTAGAGAGAGCAGACAAACTATCGTTAGATTTTCCAAAACTTAACACACATCATTCTAGACTTAATTCAGTACATTTCGCCCAAGTTCATGCCAATCGGAAAATTTATAGGGGCTTTGGTGCACCATTTACATTAAATCGGCGAAAGTATATATGGGAAAAAGACTCAATTAAGTGCGATGTGGCAAAATCTGACACATCGAAAAATATATAAGGACATTGGTGAACCATTTAGAAAAAATCGGACGAAACTATATATGGGAGCTATATCTAAATCCGAAACAATTTTAACAAAACTTCGCAGTACTCTGTGTCCCAATCGGATAAATATTGGGAGTTTGCAATAGGGTTCGTCCTTGGGCCAAATAAGTGAATTGTGCCAAATTTCATCCAAATCGGATCATAAATGCGACCTGTACTTTGTTCACAAAAATACATGGACGGACGGACATGCGTAAATCGACTCAGAAAATGATTCTTTGCATATTCTCAAAAGGAACCATGGGTCTATCTCGATTTCTTTTGTCTGTTACAAACATATGCACTAAGACATAATACCCTGTACCACAGTGCGGTGAAGGGTATAAAAATGGTATATAACATTGACATTCGTCAAAATATTAACATGGAATGACGGTAAACTAAATAGATGAACTAGTTATTATAATGAAACCCAAAATTGTCATTAATTTGAAAATAATAAATAAAAGGGTTGGCTATAATTCAAATATAATTAAAGTATGCCATTTAAGACAATTTCATGATATTCGCTTTTAAATACCGTTAAAAAATTGAATATTTGTTTTTTTTTTCATTTATTTGATCCGCCATTTAGAATTCAACGTTCAAAAAATTGACAGCCGTTTTCAGAATCGACCTTTATATCTGATATTTATTTTTTTCATAAACCCACTGTACTAATTATGACCATATAATGGAATATCTGGCCCATAGTAAAATGTATGAAAATCATTGATATTTCAAGTGCCATAAAAATCTTTACATAAGTTTTTGGCGCCATACACATATTATAGTGCAAGCAATCCATTCTAACAATAACATAATGTTAGATTTATAAATGAGTTGTTTGCGCCATCTAGATATCACTACCGATTTGTTGAGAATTTGAGGCTAAATTAGTTTGCGGTGTACTAGCATTAACGACGACAGGAGTTGCAGGAGGAGATTTCACCGACTTAAGATTGTGAATCTTTTCATTGATCTCCGACAAACAATCAATGAAACTTATGTTTTATGATTGGTACTTCGAATCGACAGAAGAGATTTGCTCAGATGTTGTACCCTCTAGTGTCAACAAATAGTCAATACACTTGTCGTAAGTGTCTTTGACTTTAGACCATAACTCTTGAAGTTCCGAGCTTTGGATTTCAAGGCTGAAAATCGTATGACTTTCTGGCTTAAGCATATGGTATGAGGCAATAAATTTGACCACATTATCTGAAGCGCGAATAAATTGTGACAATGGAGTGAGCGACATGGTTCTATAGAAAAACAAACGATAGCGAAGCAAAAAAGTCCAAAAAATCTATATTTTTACTATTTAAGGTCGACTAGAACCGAATGTAGGGTACACACAGTCGAATTTGCAATAGGGATCGATCAAATAATACAAAGATAGTCGATAAGAACAAATAAAAACAAAAAATTTTGTGAAATTTCCAAAAAAAGGAACACAAATTGGCGAAAATAATTTGAAAATCGCAATTACCGACAGTAGGGTGCACGAAATTTCAAATGAAGCTATAATTTTACAGACAACTAATTTTTGTTGTAAATGTAAATATGAATTTTTTTCGAAAAAAAAAGGAATGCTTTGAATGCTCTTGTAAAATGCCGAAAGTAGGGTACTTTTTATTAAAAAGTCCAAAAATCTACCATAGACCAACAAATATAACAACAATTTTTTGTAAAATATTTTTTAAAATATTTATAAAATTTTACATTTTTTTACTACGTACCCACTGTGCAGTGGTGAATAACGAATACCGCACAAAAGGGAATAAAACACAAGCAGTGTTAAGTGAGCGGCTAACGCACAACAAACAGACCAACGACAAGGAACCAACAGAGATGTGTGGGGAGAGCAAGATCTTGTTGGTACGTTTGTTTGTTAGTCGGGTCACACTAAACAAGGCGGCTGGAATGGGAGAATGATATTTGTTGTTGATATCACACGATCAACAAAACAACGAGAACGATCCAACAGTGAGAGTTGGGGAATGGATATGTTGTTGGTGTGATTGAGTGTTAGCAAACAGACGCTATAAAAAGGCGCGTGGAATATTAGAATATTATTGTTGTGTTTAACGAACAAACAAGGTGAGTTGATGCGATATTAGAATTGTTGGTAGGTTTGAGAACAACAAAAGAATAAGGACACGATGAGTGTTCGTATTGTTGTTAGTGCTTTTTCTCACTAGTGGATGTCAAAGTCAACGAGAAAGCGGAGTGTATTGGTAGCCTTTAGTGAGAAATCACAAATAAGCACTATTCGCAAATAAATTATGGCGAGACTATGCGACAATGAGTGGACTGTATATTTAGGAAAACACGCGTTAAGGCAATTGTAAGTCGACCAGTACGTGACGTAGCGAAAAATGTAGAAACAAATATTATTTTTTTTTTTTTTTTTTTTTGTAAAGCGAGATGTAAAAACGAAAACACTCGCGATATGCTCAATATAAAAGAAACTGAACTACGTACCTTTGAGTTTATGATGTTGTTTTTAATGTTGATGATGATGAGGTGTTGTGTTTGGTGAGGGGTGATGATATTTTTCTCCTTTGAAATAGCGAAAAGTGTGAAATTGTTGGTAGATTATCCGACTTGATGGGATCAAAATGCAACAACAATGCTTATTTTATCCGGCTCGAACGGATCAAAATGTTGGCGTGATACCGAGGAGGGAGAGAAAAACCAAAAAAGAGAAAAACAAAATAGAACAAGGTTTGGGTTAAGTGTATTTTCAAACTTTGTTTGGCAAGTTAGTGAGTTTCGAATGAAACAAAACTTTACCTTAATGCGTGCGTGTTCGATCGAAAGTGAGATTGCAAGTTTTAGCAACGAAAGTTAGAATGCAAGTTTAAACAACGAAAGTTAGAATGCAAGTGAGTCGCGGTGAGCAAATGTAGCGTAAACAAGGTCGAGATCACATCGACGACCGTAGCACTGGAAAGTCCTCTCTGCATCCGAACTGAGCGAATGTGACTTCTAGGAGAGAGCGTAGGAAAGAGCGGATACTCTCTCCTACAATCCGAACCAGGCGAATGTGACTCCTAGAAGAGAGCGCAGAGAAGATTCCCCCATTGACTCAAATGAGTGGCCAATTAATGTGAATAATAATTGGTATGCTACGGAAGGGGTGAACAACATATCGAACATATACATTGTCGTAAACCATGTATCGAACCTAAGCAGCATTCATAATAAATTTCTATCTCTTCTCTATATATATAAAAATTACTTGTATGTTCGTGATCCGACAGATGGCGCAATATTTAGTTTTTTTATGTTTTTGTACCGTACCTCAAGTTCTTGAGTTAATTTTAACATCGTTTGACAGATGGCGCGCTGTAAAGTTTCTATGCGTTTTGTCCGCTTAGAGATTGGGTGCTTAATCGACTTTAAGTATTCCGACACCAATTCATACATAACATGTTTTCGTGAATAGCGCGTGGGAGTCAAACCAAAAAAAGAAAAGAATAACTTTTTAAATTGAAGTAAAAATAATTTGAATCTGCTTATAAAAATGATGTAAGAAACGTACAGTAGATCATCAATTTGAGAACGGCTGGACCGATTTGACTAAAAATCCTAAGTGTATAACTTATATATGCTCTAAGTGTCTAACTTATATAAGCCTTTATTGTTCCTCAAATATATTCTTCATGATGTAAAAAATGTTTCCATTGAGAACTACTGCACCAATTCGATTCACATTTTCCTACGTTTGTTTTTAATTGCAGTGGGAAGAGTTTTAAAAAATCTTGAGAAAAAACATAAAAGGTCGGAGATTGAAGTAATCGAATGTGGTGTTACTTATACCTTTTATAACTCGAGAACGTTTGCACAAATTTTGATGATTCAAAGCACTTATGAATCTTATTTGATCAAAATAGGAATAATAACTACGCCGTTCATACTAAATTATCTTTTGAGGTGAGAATAGTTTGGCCCAAGGACGAACCCTATTGAAATTGTAGAAAATCGGTTCAGATTTAGATATAGCTCCCGAATATAATTTCGTCCGATTTAATGTAAAATGGGCACCAAAGTCCTTATATATCTTTCAATTTGCACAAAATTTGGCATAGAGTACTGAATTATGTCCACAATGACGTATGCTAAGTTTCGAGAAAATCGATACAGATTTAGTTATGGGTCCCATATATAGTTTTGTCCGATTTATGTAAATGGTCCACCAAAGTCCCTATATATCTTTTGATTTGCGCGTAATTTTGCATCGTGCACTGATTTGAGTCTAGAATGATGTGTGCCCCATTTCGAGAAAATCGGGTCAGATTTAGATATAGGTCCCATATATCTTCCGTTCGATTTAACGTAAATGGGGCTCCAAAGTCCCTATATGTCTTGCGATTTACATGAAATTTGACATAGGGTACTGACTTAGGTCCAGAATGATGTGTGCTAAGTTTCGTGAAAATCGGTTCAGATTTAGATATAGCTCCTATATATATATTTCGTCAGATTTCATATAAATTGTTCACTAAATACCCAAAGTTTGGCCTACTGGCACACAATTTTGTACAATGTACTGAAGTTATGTATGAAGTTATATTTTCAGATATTGTTCATTGTATTTGATACTTTTATTTGCGTTTTTATGCCCTCCACCATACAATTCTAAGACGATCTAGCCATGTCCGCCCGTCCGTCTGTTGTAATCACGCTATCTTTTGAAGGAATTGAGATAGATGTCCAAAATTTAGCATAGAATCGTCTTTTGTTTGCAGGCAGGCCAAAATTATTAATATTTGCCCCTTTTAGGGCAGTTCCCATGTAACCCCCTTCTTATATTAAAATAGTTAGCTGATTAGTTTTGTGTGTAGGGTTGTCCCTATATAGTCTTATTCTACCGTATTCTATTTCGTTACTCGAAATAGTTTACCCTACAAGTTATGAAATTCTAATACGATTTAACCATTGATTGTATTCATTCCGCTATCTAAGGAAATCATGATAAAAAACTCGAGATACAAAACTAAACTAAGTATAATTATAACCCAAAATATTCGCTAATTCCTATCGTTTGTAATCTAACTTTGTAATCTATATCATTGCAGCAGTTTCAGGATTATATATTCTACCATGCGTTATTAGTATCAGTCCACGCTTTGGGGTTTTCATTAAAAATTGCTGAAATTTGTATTTAGTGTACACAATGGCCGACCGAACTTAACGCTTTTCCACTTGTTTATGTTATTTCTCTTATTCTATTATAGGTCCATATAACATAAAGCCCCCTACAATGAACCCGACTTTCTAAAGTAATATTAAAAAAATTCACATGGCATAGTGACGAATTTCAAAAATTTTAAATGCACAGCACACGATGAAGTTTATCAAAAGGTCTGGCCGCTCGACGTTTTGACTTGTATCGAAATTGTTGACTGATAGTTGCCCAATAGCATCCGTGGTAGCTGAGCAAAATTGTCATTCAGCATACTATGAGAGGCAGGCGTGTGCATTTCTTCATACTTTGAATATTGTATGAGCACCTGGTCATAAAAAACGGTAATTTTAGGTGGATGACTTTATCAAATCTATTACAACAATTTTTCGTTGGAAGAGTTGTTATCCATTAGATACCTTTCAAAATATTCAAAACATGAGCGGTATCACCATTCAGACGTCGGTTTTTTGCGATTTGTATTAATTTATGTTGTGCGCCATCTACATATCACAGTGCATGAAATCCATTGTAACAAGGAAACAGTTTTCAGTTACAGTACATATATAGATATTGCGAAGTATAGGGATAGTGATGCTAATGTGGCATACCCATTTGTTTTTAGGTTGCCAATTTTTTTATCCGATTAAATTGTAATTTTACAATTAACATGCTACATGTGTTGTCTTTCCATCAATCAATTTGAACATAATATTATACTAACAATATAAGATATATTTGAGAAAATATTTTAGTGCATTACCATTTGATGGTGGTATATTATAATTTTCACTTCCAATTGATATCTTTTTAAATATATTGTATTTAATAAATAAGAATCTGCTCGAGATTTATGTCTGGTAATATTTTTAACGGATACGTTGAGTAGATTTTTGTTTTTTATTATATACCATGTCAATGTATAGCAATATTTAATTTTTGTATTGAGAAATTTTTAGAACTAGTAGCCTTCGTTTTTCATCCTTTGCGAGGACAAATTTTTCAAAGAGTAATGAGATTTCGTCTTGTGCTGTTTTTTTAATACAGACTAAAAGTATACAAAATTACCTGCACTTGTGTTTACTGATGAAATGTCTAGATTTTTCCTAAATTGGTGAATATCTGGTGCAATCGCGCATTTATTTTAATGCTTTGTAATAAAGATAAAAAACATCTCTAAAACAAAAAATATTTTTAAACTTAAACCGAAAAATATCAATTTCATGAAAAAAATAATTTTTGCTATTGATTGTTATTAAACAGGTCATTGATATCTTATTTTTTATGCCCTTCACCACACTGTGGTACAGGGTATTATGTCATTGTATATATGTTTGTAACAGGCAAAAGGAATCGATATAGACCCATGGTTCCTTTTGAGAATATGCATAGAATCACATTCTGAGTCGATTATGCATGTCCGTCTGTCCGTCCATGTATTTTTGTGAGCAAAGTACAGTTCGCATTTATGATCTGAATTGGATGAAATTTGGCACAGCCCATTGGTTCAGCCCAAGGACGAACTCTATGGAAATTGCAGAAAATCGATTCTGGTTTAGATATAGCAACAATGTATATTTTTGTCCGATTTAAGGTAAATGGTGCACCAAAGTCCCTGAAAATCATTAGATTTGTACGAATTTTGGCATAGAGTACTGAATTAAGTCGACAATGATGTGTGCTAAATTTCGGTTCAGATGTAGATATAGCAACAATGTATAATTTTGCCCGATATTAGGTAATGGTGCAACAAAGTCCCTGAAAATCATTAGATTTGCAGGAATTTTGACATAGCATACTGAATTAAGTCGACAATGATGTGTGCTAAATTTCGTGCAAATCGTTTCAGATTTAGATATAGCTCCTATATATTGTTTCGCCTGATTTTAGGTAAACGGTGCATCAAAGTCCCTGCAAATCTTTTGATTTGAACGAATTTTGGCATAGCGTATTAAATTAAGTCTAGAATGTCGTGTGTCCATGTATTTTTGTGAGCAAAGTACAGGTCGCATTTATGATCGGAATTGGATGAAATTTGTATATAGTTTCGCCCGATTTTAGGTAGATAGTGCACCAAAGTCCCTGAACATCATGAGATTTGCACGCAATTTCGCATAGCGTACTGAATTGAGTCTAGAATGACGTGTGCTAAGTTTCGTTAAAATCGTTTCAGATTTAGATATAGGTCCCTTATATATTTTCACCCGATTTTAGGTAAATGGTGCGCCAAAGTCCCGGCATAGCTACTAAATTAAGTATAGAATAATGTGTGCAAAGTTTTTTTTTTTTTTTGTAAATGCTGCACTAAAGCCCCATATATCTTTCGATTGTGGTATAGCGCACTGAATTATGTCTAGAAAGATGTGTGCAA